>NW_027168635.1:17500-62364 GCF_036898095.1 Palaemon carinicauda
TTTCCTTTCCTCACAGGGTTATTTTTTCCTGTTGGGCCCCTTGTGCTTATAGCATCCTGCTTTTCCAACTAGGGTTATAGCTTAGCAAGCAATAATAATTTTAAGTTTACATCTTCAGTGAAATTTTAACCCTGATGTGCAAGATAGAACTTAAGGTATATGCATATCATTGTTATCTTAATTGTTCATCGATTCTTCGAGAGTTTTTATGATTGCAATTGCTTGCAAGGTAAAGAAATGCATTGCTTGATAGCATTTGGGTCTCCATTTTAGGGAGTACTGCATATATAACAGGGTCTTTGGACTGTTTATTTATATCAGAGTTTGATGTGCTGCTTATGAAGTCATGTGTTGTCTTTTAATGTGTTCAAGTGTGCAAAGGGTTTCCCTGATCAGTTCTGATAGGGAGATGCGGTCTGCCAGCACAGAGCATCATTAACTAAACTTGTTAGTTCTGCAAGTAGAGACGTTGCAAGATCAGCTTAAGTATACTGAAGTTCTTAAATATAAACTATTTTTTGTTATTGGTTCCATCAGACATGCCCTCTCAATCGCAATTATTAAGGTCAATACTACACAATATTCATAGAAGTTTTATTCCAGCTATGACCATATAGTAGAAAGACAGTTGAATCTTTGCAACTTCAGATGTTCAAACTTGCAACGAATGTTTTTATGTTCAACAGGCTGACACAAGTCTCTTTTTATAGTTGATATATACCAGACTTATCAGAAGATCTTATAATATATATTCATTACTCTCCATATAGTTTTCCATATTTCCTTTCCTTACTAGGCTATTTTCCCCGTTGGAACTTTTGGGCTTATAGCATCCTGCTTTTCCAACTAGAGTTGTATCTTAGTAATGATAATAACAATAATCTATTATGCAATGTTTTATGTCAAGGGAAACATGCCAGTCTGCATTAATGACTTGTTTCCAATGGTGAAGTATTGTGCATGTCTAGTGAGCTTATAAACTCTGGGAATCAGGGTGAGACACCCAATCAGTTTTTCCTACCCAGGTTGTAACTTATCTAATCAGAACACAAGTTTAGCAACGAGACAAATCAGGCAGCAGTGTGTCATGGCTGTAAAAGCTGGCTATCAGCACACTACCAGGACAGGCACTACAGAAAATAGGGGGAGAGATTCTCTCCTCCTCCTTCCTGGGTTGACAAGGAGGGGAGGTTTTTGTTGTGGTAGCCTATGAACTGTACAATAATAATAATAATAATAATAATAATAATAATAATAATAATAATAATAATAATAATAATAATAATAATAATAATAATAATAATAATAGCGTTGAAATTGACTTTTATGCCTGAAAATAAAAGACTGTTAATCTGTTTTCCCGTTCCCAGATCTGATGGAGTGAGATCGCCAACCAGCTGTTAAGTGCAAGTGCACTTTTAACTATATCACAGTTTCCACTTCCCTTCTCTCATCTTGGTGTCCAACTTATCTTGGGTTTGCTCCCTGTCGCACGTGAGTTCTGACTGGCCTCCTAGGACCCTGGCTAAAGTAAAGCTACTCACAGGTCTGGTAACTGCCTGGCCCTCGTATACACCGACTTCCCTGTCGTTATAACAAGTAAGGTTGATTTTCCTTTTGGGTCATCTGATCATGCTTTGATTTCATTAGTGGTAAAGACAGAACAACCTGTCCCTGATGTATATTTTAATGTAAGATTTATATAAAATCTCAGACTGGAATGACATATAAGTGATTTTTTTAACATAAATTGGTCACAATTGTATAGTAGTGTTGAGCCTATTTGGGCTATTTTCCCTGTCTGAGTCCTCGAGCTTATAGCCTTCTGCTTTCCCAACTAGGATTGTAGTTTAGCAAGTAATAATAATGATAATCCAGTCAACATAATCGGTAAGCGTAGCACTTTAGATGCGTTAAGGTACAGAGTGAAGGACAAACCATGTTTTAATGATGATTGTTGACGTGGTTATTTGGAGAGACAGGAGGCCTATCATCTTTGGCAGGGTAACAGATCAGATTTGACTTTGAATAACTATACTCAGGTAAGAACTGATGTTCAGAGTTTATGCTTCAACTGAAAAGGAGTACAATTTAACTAGAAAAGACGCCCTTTCTGGTACAACACAGGAGCATAAGTGGTGGTCTACCCTTAAATCTGCACTCTTTGGTGTAGACGCAACAATTCCTCCTTTACTTAAAACAACTAGCTCAGTCACGCATTGTCCAAAGCAAAAGGTAACACTTTTGGCTGATGTGTTTGACAGTAAACAGAGTAATGAGAAACTTAGTCTTCCGCATTCCTGTTTTCCTGAGGCTGAACTAACTAACTTAGCTCTTTGATCTCGTGAAATTAAAGCTCTCTTGAATGACCTTGATGCTTATGGAGGTGTAGACCCAAATGGTATTTTTCCTTTGCTTTTTGCCCATTTTCCGTCGCCCCCATTTTATCTAAAGTTTTTGAATGTCTTTTGGCAAATTGTAGACCCAAATGGTATTTTTCCTTTGCTTTTTGCCCATTTTCCGTCGCCCCCATTTTATCTAAAGTTTTTGAATGTCTTTTGGCAAATTGTTTAGATATGAATGCTGAGATTGATCATCTGTTCCCTAGTCTGAAATTAGGCTTTGAGAGGCCTTGGAGCATGTGATGCCCTTCTTATAATCTCCAATGCTGTACAGAAATCCCTTGATTGTGATAAGAGTGTTCATATGATTAGCATCAATTTTAGTGGTGCCTTAAACCTTATTAATCATGAGGCACTTCTTTTCAAACTTAAACAGTTGGGAGCGGGGTGTCTTTATTATTATTGATTTCTTAAGTAATATATTGCAAAGAGTTGATGTTGATGGGCACCATATTGAGTATAGGAATATATCCAGTGTTTCTCAGGGTAGTGTTCTTGGCCCATTACTTCTCGTACTCTATACAAATGTGGTTTCGCCTGGAACTCAAGTTTGTTGCAAGTATAGATGATAATGACTTTTTTTTTTTTTGGCTTCAATATAATCTCCTGAAATATAGATCTTGGATTGCTGAATCTCTAGATAGAGAACTAGGTACAATTAGTATATGGTGCAAATTATGGGGCATCAAGTTGAACCCTAACAAAACTCTAGGTTTAATTGTAAGTAGGTCGAAGACTGTCACCTCAACATCCAGATTTCTGCATTTAAAGTTTGGGTGTGATACTTGTACCAACTTTACTTTAGAGAAACATTTTCAATCAGTTTTTCAATTGAACAATTAATAGCTTATTGAGTCTCTCTTAAAATTTTTTGATGTTCAATCTATTCTGAAGAAGTGTTTTAATTCTTTCATTCTACCTTGTTTCGAATATTGTTCTCCTGTCCGGTCTTCATCTGCCGATTCTCATCTTAATTTATTGTACAAGAACTGGCGGTTTATTGAATTTCTTATTCTTGATCTAGATATTAATCTCTGGCACAGTCGTTCAGCTAGTTCTTTATGCATAATGTATAAAATTTTCCATAACTCTGACCAATCTTTGCATTCAGATCTTCCTGGACAGTACCGTGCTGCTCGTAATACTAGATAGTATGCAGTTAATTCTAACAGTCTTGCCTTCTCCATCAAAAAGCTCAATAATACACAGTATTCTAGAAGTTTTATTCCTGCTGTGAACCAGATTGTGGAATGATTTTCTTAATTAACCAGTTGGATAGGTGGAACTTGAATAGTTCATTTATGAAATGTCTATTTTCATGTTGTTACTGTTCTTAAAATATCAATTTCTTTGTTTCTTTTCCTCACTGAGCTATTTTTCCTTGTTGGAGCCCTTGGGCTTGAAGCACCTTGCTTTTACAACAAGGGTTGTATCTTAGCTATCAATGATAATAATAATAATAATAATAATAATAATAATAATAATAATAATAATAATAATAATAATAATAATAATAATGTTGTGTTGTATGTGCAATGTCTAAAATGTAATTCAGCTAAAAGTATAAGAACTCTAATTCATTTACTTTCTTACAGAATTACCTGTATGTTCCAAGTCTTCAAGAAGATACGTTAACAGTACTGGAGAGATTCAATTCACTAATTACAGGTAAGGGGTTCATATGGAAATGTGACTGGTTTATTTCAGGTACCATTCACTCTTAGAGTATCATAAAATACATTAACACAAACCAAAATTTGTGAAATTCATTCTAATTATTCCAGTCTTCCCTCACCCAATGAGCTATCCTAAACATGTGCTTCTTTTCCCTTATAATTGCAAAAATCCTCTGATAATTATGACTAAGCCCTTTGTCATGGCAGTCATTGAGATCCTACTCAAAAATGGTGAAAGTCGTTTTTTCATACATTGTCTCAACTTGAACCTACCCATATGTTCATGTGTGTCATGCACAATTATAGACATTGTGATTGCACTATTCACAGAAAAATTTGTATACATATACTTCTGTTAGATTTCACAGTTGTCTCTATCTTGAGCTTTTAATTTAATACTTCTTCATTCATCATCTACTTCGCGCTTCATAGACCTCAGCCATGTAGGTCTGGTCTTCCAACTCTTCTAGTGTCTTGTAAACCCCAGCTGAACGTTTGGTGAACTAATCTCACTTGGGGAGTGCGAAGAGTATCCCCAAATCATCTCCATATACTATCCCACAACGAACTAGCAAATCTCCTAATTTCTCCTAACGTACTTTTCCATTCAGAAATGGGAACACCATTACCATATACAAAAATGCAGACCTATTTTGGATTCTCCAAACAAACAAACAAAATTTATTTTTCATCTAATAATTTTGACATCTCATCCAAATCACTCGACTCATAATTACAATCATAATGTTACTTCTCTAGAATCTATTTGTAATGAGCACCACTCAAATACTGAGTGTATTCTCCAGTGTTTCAAATTAGATTAATCCTAAAACATCTCTCAACTCTCACTGTCCTTGTTTTGGTTAACTCTTCCCTTTGCTTAACACAATTTTCAGCCTTTTTTAAAAAAATCTAGATGCATACGCTGTCCCAAAAACACACACCTTCAGCAAACCACGCCAATTTTTGATACTTTCACTCTTACCTCTTCCAACTTCCTTAACACTGCACTAAATCATATGCCCTTCAATTGATTAACAACGTTCTTTGAAAAGCAGCAGAACATTAGTCAATCTAATTTTTAAACTATTGTGTGTTTTAGCTCTTATAAGGCAGTGGTTGATCTTTTTGTTACTGGCATTTGCTAATACGAGCTAGATCTACTATAGTAAACACTTTCATCCCATGCATACTACTGTGTATAAGCCCTGATACATCACACATTAGAAACCTATATTTCACAGTAACCTCATTGACCTTTATAAAAGCCATACACATTTGCCGTCTTTCATCTAGCTGCCACACAGGTACTATTGGACTATTCAGTGGACTCTCACTTGGCTCAATCTCTCTCTCGCAACATACAGCCAAAAGTGACTGGGGTTTCTGATATATAAGGGGATCCTGACTCAAAACTAGCTCACTCGTACACCGGGGACTTTTCCAAGTCCTCATCTCCATAAATCGGAGCTCTTGTTCTTTCCCACAGTATAAGAAGTTTTAGTATTCAATCTAATTTGGCCAAACAGTTTTTAGTATTCTCATTCTACTTGCTGAATTTCACCATTTATCACATAACCTTAAATATACCCTCCACAGCACACATCACTCCTTGCTTGTTTCCTACTTGTATGTACTTTCCCATATTTTCTTTTGCACATCCAATTTTATAAACATACTGCAGTCTCTCCAATAAATATGAACCCATCAAATAGATATGCTACTCTCTTTACCCTCAGGCACACTATTCTATCTTATTTCTCTTCTTCTTGTTTTGTTGTTTTTATAGTTTATTTAGGAAATATTTATTTTGTTGCTGCTGCTGTTCTTCAAATATTTTATTTTCCTTGTTTCCTTTCTTCACTGAGCTATTTTACATGTTGGAGCCCCTGTGCTTAAAGCATCCTGCTTTTTCAACTAGGCTTGTAGTTAAGCAAGTAATAATAATAATAATAATAATAATAATAATAATAATAATAATAATAATAATCCACAAATAAACAATCGCAGACATCTGCATGCACCCAATTACAAAATACATTTACTTTTAGAAACATACCCATAAATTCTTTGGAAGCTGTGTACTCTACATATCCTTCTATATATTATTTCAAGGCTTCTAATCATTAGAGATATATATGGTTGGGGCTATTCATTTTCACGTGTTACACCTGCAATATTGGCTACAAACATTTCTAAATGCTTATATATACTGTATTCTATTTCATTTCAACTACAATTTATTTTCGTCATCCAGAGATATACTTTTCAATGAAAAAATAAATCACAATAGAAAAAGATATTTTTTCATCTCACACAACAGCAGAAGTCCATATCCTCAGGACCCATCACTGTGTGGGTCCTGCATATCCTCCATTTTTACAAATAATTTTACTACCCTCCAAACTACGATATGTCCCTGTCATTTTTTATACTTAAACAATTGTTTTACTCATCATATTCTTCTTAAATTCTCCCACCTCAAGTTCCACATTAGCATTCTCCAGATGATAATGATATACCTATGTCCAAATATATTATATGATTTATTTATTCAACAGTCATTGTATTGCTCTTACCTTTGGTAAGGGTAGAAGAGACTCTTTAGCTATGGTAAGCAGCTCTTCTAAAAGGACACTCCAAAATCAAACCATTGTTTTCTAGTCTTGGGAAGTGCCATAGCCTCTGTATCATGACTTTTCACCGTCTTGGGTTAGAGTTCTCTTGCTTGAGGGTACAATCGGACACACACTTCTATGTTATTTCTCTTCCTCTTCTTTTGTTGAAGTTTTTATAGTTTATATAGGAAATGTTTATTTCAATGTTATTGTTTTCGAAATAAATTTTTCCTTGTCTGCTTTCCTCACTGGGCTATTTTCACTGTTTGAGCCCCTGTGCATGCTGCTTTTCCAACTAGGGTTGTAGCTTAGCAAGTAATAATAACTTTTTTCTTCCGAGGACCTTGGTTGACACGAGTGTGTTAGTATCCTATCTCCTTTAATCTTTCAGGTTCTGAAAGATCTTTTCTTTTTAAATGCTGCTCTCTCTCTCTCTCTCTCTCTCTCTCTCTCTCTCTCTCTCTCTCTCTCTCTCTCTCTCTCTCTCTCTCTCTCTCTCATCAATGTGGTAATTTCTTTCCATACAAAATAGCAAATACTTGGAATAGACTATCAGCAGATGTAAACAATAACACTTAGGTAAACCAGTTCAAGAATAAGTTAGACAAATCCATAAGAGTTCTCTAAATGCTTATACTATATCGCTCTACCAAAGAGCATATGGAGTCTTCGCAGATGGACTAAAAAGTCCTTGAGACAACCAAAATCCTTGTAACTCAATCTCTCTCAATTCTGCAAATTAACAGGGGAGCAAGAGGGTGTTGAATGGATACCTTGTGCTGTCAAAGTTTGGTGTCATTTTTCGTAAACTAGGGTCCTTATAGATTGCATTTTGCTTGGTCAAGCTTCTGGGAATTTCGTAGAGACGTCTACATAGGGATAGTTTTGAAATGACTCACAAGCTAATTTTTTGCCAGTTTTGCTGCAATAGAAAATAAGGGATATCATTGTTTTTCAGTAAATTACTTTGTCTAACCATGACATTTTAAGCTGTTATCGTAATGCTAATCAAAGATAGAAGAATTATTTTTATTTTCTTTAAATATCCAGTACATTACATTTCAGCATCTACGGTACATGCCAAAGACTACATTATCAGGTGTATATAAAGTCAGTTTTAAAAATATTGTTGTAATATTTCTGTTATATAGTAATAATACATAAAATGTACTAGTACATCCAGTTACATAATTTGTACATCCTTTGGAAGGACATATTTAAAGTATCAATTTGACTTACTAAATAAGGCTTTATTGTTCTCTTAATAACAGGAAAATGAAGAGGAAATATGCACATTTGTGTCGTAAGGCAATCAAAAGATTTGAGTTTTGTAGAAATTTTTATATTTTGCTTCAACAAACCACAAAAGAATTTTTTTATACTCTTAGTAAGAGCTTTTAAATTGCATTTCATTGTCGGTTTCTTGCGAATTTTTTAAATATAAAAAAGTCAATGTTTGTTATTAGCAAGAATCAGCTTCGTCTGTATATAGCCCTTGAACAAGTTGGTGCCTTTCTTTGACAGTGACAGCCAAGAAAAGGAACATTTTTATTCTTGCTGCAGACGCAAATCTCCGCACGCTAATTATTTCACGTACACCTCAAACTTATTCCCAGATTAGCTGTGATACTGGAGTCAGTGTTGCAGAGATTTTTTGCAGAGAACAGCCATATGATGTGCAGTTAACCAGTTTAGGTTTGCTTTACGTGAGGACTTGCTTATGATTGTTGGGTATGTTGTAGAAGAGCATCTTCTGCTTGTGGAAGGCTTTAATAGTCTGGATTTTGCTGTTAGAAAGTTTTGTCTCTGCAATTCAACCAATGATAGTTCAGTGCCACTTGATACATGCACTACTAAGGACAGGCAAGACTGCATCAGTTCGGCACTGATAATCTGCAACTGCATATCTTTAGCAAATAATTTCAGGGGATTAAAAAGCATCTACCCTAGACATTGCCACAACTTCTTTTTGCCAAGTCAGTAGAACAATATCTTCACCTTTACCTGGAAATGCATAAAAGAATGGTAACAAGTTGCATTTGTCCTTATCTGATTAAATGAATGTATCATGGCTACGGATAAATGTCTTAAGATCTGTTAAAACTCATAGATTGGTCAAGGATGTTGATATTGCACCGTAACAGATTACCAGAATGATAACATCTATGCCATTGGAAGGAATGACAATACGATTTGCACCTAATTCTTCAGCACTGTAAATTGTATGGAGGATGGTTCGGTTGCCAGCTTCCCTGCAAGTTGGTCCATGTGTGGTGATGTCTCTCATTCCCTTTTCTTCCAAAAAAAAAAAATAATTTTTTACTTCTTTATAAAGGCTTGATACAGGTCGAGATGAACTGGACAACATGAAATACCTGAAGGTAGGCACTGAACGGTGATTCTGGATATTATATAGCTCTAGTAATCCTGATTTTTTTTGCCTTGTCTTTTCAATTGCACTTAGACTGGGAAGTTGATCATATATAGTAGAGCAGAATTGAATGTTTGATGTTTATTGGGACATCTCGAAGAAGGGTGTATCTGTAGCCCTGTTTTACATCTGAATTTTTGGTTTGGGTGGAAGGACCACCTGTCGGTTGCATACATGGCATCGACAATGACAGAGGTGTTGATTGTTACCTTGGGTAATGTATCTAGACATTTTGTCTCTCTTCCAGTATTACTTTCAATTTGTTTACTTTTCTCATTCTGCCCTCAAAGTCAAATAAGGAGGGTGGAATTTCAGTACAGTCATATTCTTCAGCAATTATCACCTGAGAAACTATCTGAAGCAGATATGTTTCTGAAAACTACTTAACTTTTTCTTTCTTAAAAGTCTTTCTCATAATTGTTTACCTTCACTTTTAAGGAGGCAAGTATTTAGGCTTTTCCTCCAATAAATTTGACTTGATTCAAGTCACTATGAGATTCTTTGGAAGCACAAACTCTATATGATATGAAAACCAATCTTTCTACTGTAAGCTCTTGGAATAGTTTGACCATTTCTGTGATGGTCTGCTACTCCTTGTGACGATGATCGATCCAAATTCATGATTTTTGGATGGTGTCTCAATACTAGTGTTCATATGAAGCACTCTCTTCAACTTAACAATATTTTCAGCAAACATAGGTTTTGTGGAAAGCCATTTCATTTGGGTTTTCAGTGTCAACGTGATCCCACAAGTATACATGGCTTTGGTTCACTTCAGTGTTGTATTTCTGTTCAAGAACCATACAGTCTTGCCAGTCCTTAGTAGTTTGTGTAGTAGATGGCACTGAATAATCTTTGATGTAGTTACTGGTGTAAATCAGGACTACTGCTCAGTCTTCCACTAGCAGAGGATGTTCTTCTAAAATATATTAAACGTTCTGCTATTGCAACGACCATGATAAAGTTCTCATACTTGACTTAACACAAAAGTTATTGACAACATCAAATGGCTAATCTCCGCAAAAGAAAAAAAATGCTGACTCCAGTTTACACGAGAAAAATGTAACTCCGATTAAAGGGAATGTGCAAAAATCGATGTGTTGGAAATTATCTGCAGCAAGAATGTTTCTTTTCTTGGCTATCACAATCAAGGAAAAGCACCATTTTGCTCAAGCGAAATATACATGATCGTTGATACTGACAAATATTAATAAGCACTGACTTTTTTATATCTAAAAAATTAAACAGGAAAATGCAAGGAAATAAAATCTATCATTTCTTACTAATAAATCGATATTTTCTGCTATAAAGCTGAATATTAAGATTTCTATAAAATACAAATCTATTTCCATATGACACACTGTGTAATATTTTATTTTCATTATTATGTTAGGATAATGAAGTCATATATGAAATATCAAATTTGCAATGATATGCCTTCCTAGCAATTATATCACTATTTTTTGTGTGGTGAATCTCTCTGAAACATCCCTCTATTGTCATATGACACAGTATGGTGATATTTCCTTTTTATTGACTTGTTATTAACAGTACAATAAAGTCTTGTATATCAAATAAATGGTCTGAAAAAGTACTTTCAAGTATGATGCACTAGGAAATATTCAGTATGATAAAATAAAACACAATATTAAACTAATAAATTTGTGAAACTGAATTATATCCACCTGTTAATGTGGTATATTGCAAGTACCGTGAAGTATATTCTTCCAGATTTCATTTTTAGTATTACCATAACAGCTTCAAATGTCATGAATACACATTGTAATTTCATGGAAGACAATGACCACCTAATTTTTGTACCATAAAAACTAACAAGATTGTTTGCTGAACAGAAACTTATGAAATGTGTTCCATTTTCATTTGCAACTTCGCCAAGACTCTCGACACCCATCACATTCTCTATCCCTTGATTATTCCTTCGAACTTTAGCATTGAAGTCGGCAATCACAATTTTCACACCTCTCTCTGGGATCTCATCTATTAAACTCTGCAGTTCTTCATAGTATTCATCTTTTCCTTTCTTCAGGGGAATCATTCGTTGGGTTATAGCAAACTGTAATACTCATATTGCACTGCTTTGATTTGAACTTTGCTTGTAACAATCTACTATTTACAGCTCTCCACTCGGTTAATGCCTTTTGTGCTCTTGGTGTCCTCAATAGGCATAGGAGATGATAATGATGATGATTAAAACTGACAAAAATTAGCTTAAGGGTCACCTTGAAACTCCCTCTGCGTACAAGTCCTTCTAAATTCCTGTAGACCTGGCTAAGCAAAGGGCATTCTATAGGAACCCTAGTTTATGAAGAATGACACCAAACTTTAACAACACTTCATGGGATCTGTGCTCCCTAGGTATATGTGTATGGTTTTAGGTTCCATGTTTTTACTACGTTCGCATTCTTTATCTTAATATCAAAACCTGACCTTCTACCCTCACAGGGTCATCCACTTGCATCTTCCCCAAATGGCTCCTTTCAATAGGTTTTTGGTTTGAAATCCCTTACTTTGATTAGTGATACCAAGGTGATACCATCTATTAATATTTGTACATCGTCTTAAGCTGACTCTTCATACCTTAGCCATTACCTAGATAGCCACTGCCATACAGTAGTTATACTTTAGCTTTCTATTCAGTCACCACTAGTATTGCTCTATACATTTACATTGATTATCCATCAACTATTCAGTATCCATTTCTGTTTCTGCCTATTCTTATATAATTTAATTTTAATGGTGGCATAAGTCTTTTAATAGTTTATATTTGTCATACCTGTTTTGATTTTGTTACTGTTTTAAAAATATTTTGTTGATTTTTTCTCATCGTTTATTTCCTTATTTCCTTTTCTCACTGAGCTATTTTTCCCTGTTGGAGCCCTTGGGCTTATATGATCTTACTTTTCCAACTAGGGCTGTAGCTTGGCTAATAATAATAATAATAATAATAATAATAATAATAATAATAATAATAATAATAATAATAATAATAATAATATTCTCTTGTTTTACACAACTACTATGGGTTTCACAGACAGTGCAAGTGCGATTTTTTGCAATTATTCTGTAACGAACAGTCGTATCAATACGAGATGTTGCTATAGGGTATTACACCCAGTGAGGAAATTTATAGGGGTATAATGAATCGTTAATTATTAATTATAAAGACACTTGCCCCTATGCCAAAGGGCAAAATCTCAATCATCCAGTCACAAAACCGAACAATAATATACAGAACCTCTACCTCCACCCCCTCCCTCCCTCCCTCTCCTTTCATCCCTCACCTGCTCTCCCCCTGCTTCAAGCTATCTCTCTCCACCTCCACGCCATCCATCCCTCTCCGTTCTTTCCCTTCCCTTCATGCTCTCTCTCTCTGAGAAGGTAGCTTAAGTTGCAACTTATTTTGTCTGATTTTTTTATATCAAGCACTCTATCTATCTATCTATCTTATCTAATTATAATATTTATTGTTGTAGATATGGAACAATTCAATCGGTTGTTACCTATCAGATGACTGACTGCTGTATTCACTGGTTTGCTCATCTCTCTCTCTCTCTCTCTCTCTCTCTCTCTCTCTCTCTCTCTCTCTCTCTATGGTATTGGTTATGTAAATAATTATTAGATTGATAGGAAAAAAAAATCATAAAAAACTATGTTTAAATCAAAGCAACATTCAGAGAGAGAGAGAGAGAGAGAGAGAGAGAGAGAGAAAGAGAGAAAGAAAGACGTAGGGCAGGTGAGGGAAGAAAGGAGAGGGGAGGAAGAAAATGGGGGTTGGAGGTGAAGGGGGTTGTAGGCAGGCGGAGCTCTTCCAACCTGGTGTTCGTTTTCTTGCTTGGCTAATGAGTTTTGCCTCTTGGTATAGGTACAAAAGTCTTTAATATTTACAATAAATGATTCATGATACTCCTATAAATTTCCTCACTGGGTGTAATACCCTATAGCAACATCTCGTATTGATACGACTGTTCGTTACAGAATAATTGCAAAAAATCGCACTTGCACTGTCTGTGAAACCCATAGTAGCTACTTTTATAAATCTATTTTCAAGTCTATATTCCAGGCAATAACAACTCATTTGAACATAATTACATTTTTATCCTTTTTTCAGAACACACATAGTATACATCACAACTTAAACTCATATTCACATCCCTTCTTCCTAAGCAGAAATATTTGCCTGTCCAGTTCTAAGCATTAATATACTTGAAGTTTTCTCTAAGTATACTCAGTAAACTGAAATATGTCTCTCTTCATTTCTGGGCATTATTACACTTCAACATTTTTTCTGAATAGACCATTCTACCAATATATCTATCATAGTTCGAGGAAATCTTTACAACTGTATCTATCAAAGTAACATTTCACAATTTATTTGAACCAGTGCAGTCATTCTAACATTTCCTTTCAATGATAGCAGGAATAAAATCCATTTTTTTACTCGACATTCTCTTCCTTACATTCTCATATACAGCCATCTTGCTCTATTATCATAAGTTCCTATCAACAACCCTATTATAATGAACATAATTCAAGGACCAAACATGCACAACATGCTCACTTTCTTGCAGACTGTTAACAATGATACGCAGCAGGGTTTAACAATCGATAATTCACACACAACTGAACTATATTCTTACACAGACAACAACAATCTCTTGAAAAGTTTATATACTGCAGCATATCTATCTATCTATCTATCTATCTATCTATCTATTGCAATACTAATTTCTTTGATTCAATTGTACTTCTGTAATAGCAACAGCAAACTAGTCACTCGTGAAATCTCTTGTCTATTCAGCCCACTCTCAAACAATAACATACTGTACCCCTTCCATCGAAATCCTTAGAATAAATCTGTTCTTTTGGCATAAACATAGATCTGAAGTGTCTACCAACTTTTCTATCCATCATTACCAAATAATCAGCTCTTAGGACCAACTGATATAGCAAGGTAACCCTCATCTTAATGCTGACTGTTCTTATTGCTATGAGTCCAATCTGTTGAACGTCTCCATTCTTTTGAGTTTTCAATTATCTCCTGTTACATTATTATTATTATTATTATTATTATTATTACTTCTTGCTAAGCTACAACCCTAGTTGGAAAAGCAGGATGCTATAAGCCCAGGAGGGGGCCAACAGGAAAAATAGCCCAGTGAGGAGAGGAAAAGGGGAAAATAAGATATTTTAGGAGTAACAACATTCGAATAAATATCTCCTATATAAACTATAAAAAGTTTAACAAAAAGGAGGAAGAAAAATAAGATAGCATAGTGTGCTCAAGTGTACCCTTTTTACCCTCACGCAAGAGAACTTTGACCCAAGACAGTGGAAGACCATGGGACAGAGGCTATGGCACTGCCCTATACTAGAGAACAATGGTTTGATTTTGGAGTGTTCTCATAGAAGAGCTGCTTGCCATAGCTAGAGTGTCTCTTCTACCCCTAACAAGAGGAAATTTTATTTAGTTGTTGGCTTCTTTATCTCGTCTTCTAACCAAGTTCATTCGTCTTGCCCATTACTGATCCTGGTAACCTTTCTGAAAGGTTTTTCCTGTCTACGTCCTGGTGTCCCAGATTAAGGTTGATATATTGAGAACACCCGTATTGCCTTGTCTCAAAGATCATTTAAACATTTAGTATTCTCTCTTGCTTTTTCACAATTACAACAAAAATAATTAACATCTAAAAGGACTGCATCATATGCTTTTACTCATTTTATGATCCTTAGCATATCCTGAATTCGTTTTTACCCATTACTCAAAGCATCCTTTAAGCAGCTCTCCTATCTTCTATTTGATATCCTTCCTTTCCAGTCATCATAGGATTTGTTTTGCTTATGTGTAGCACATTCATCTCTACATCTTTCTCCTCCACTTCAACATTTCTATGCTTCTCCGTCCATTATTGTGATAAACTGTAAATGATATAGGGTTTATCCTTGAAAGGCATTTAAGATTTTTCTCATATACTTCTCAAACACCTACCACTGTCTTCACCCTAGATATATGTTAAGTAGTCTGTCCATCTAATTCCTACAAAAAGTGGTATTGTGTGTCTTCTCAAACACCTACCACTGTCTTGAGGGTGCACTCGGGCACACTATTCTATCTAATTTCTCTTCCTCTTGTTTTGTTAAAATTTTTATAGTTTATATAGGAAATACTTAATTTGGTGTTGTTGCTGTTCTTAGAATATTTTTTCATTGTTTCCTTTCCTCACTGGGTTATTTTTCTGGTTGGAGTCCCTGGGCTTATAGCATCCTGTTTTCCCAACCAACTAGGGTTGTAGCTCAGCAAGTAATAATAATAGTAATAATATACAAAGGACTCTGTCCATCTAATCGCTTGCCTTACTACTTTAATAAGTGTCTTCTCGAGGTATCATTCCAGTATTTAACTCATTATCATGACTATCTTTGTTGTATTACCTTTAAGATATAGGGACCCTGATCAAGCACTATATACACTATCCAACGTTGTTAATCGACCCGCGTATAACTCAAACACGAACATATTTTATGCCCTTGCAAATGAATCTATTACCTCTCTGTATTTCACACTGGACCACATAAATAGGGTAATGTTTCTCCCATGTGATATCAAACAAGACCTTATTTTCAGTCTCATTTCGTTTTCCATTTTAGACTATTTTGTATTCTATTCATCTGGAATTTTTCATTTCTAATTTTCTTTCTTTTTATATTGCATTCCAAATTCAGTTACATTTCATCCAGGAAACTTTTTAAACATTATAGAAGCTGTTTGAGCAAAGATCTGGCAGTTATTTAAGTCTTATGGAAGCCTTCTAAATATTACAGATCCAGTCTGAACAAAGAACTGGCAGTAATTCTTCTATTTCCACATTCATGTTTCTACACATTTTCCTTCATTCTTTTATTCAATCTCACAGAAAATTCTTGGTCCCAAAATAGAAACTTACAAATACTAACTGATTGACACTTTTCTTGTTTGTCCATTCTTTTGCATGAATTATTCGTTCTCCAATAATAGTCTTAATATCTGCTTTCATTTTATTTCAACTATAATCAATTGAGCATCCTACCAATAGCTTCACTCCTTCAAAAGTATTTATTTTATGGGACAACTATTCTACAGTAATATTCTGGCTGTCATCTCTATATATGTAAGCTATTTGGATATTTTCTCTCTACAATTACATCTCCTTACCTCCCTCAACAGCAAATGACACAGGGCTTATAATTGATAGAAATCGGCATTTTTCTCAAATAGTTTCATTTTTAAATCTTATGAGATTAAAGTAACAATATCCAAATAAAATCTTTCTGGTGACCTGCGTTCCTAATTCTCACCACCTGCTTATCTTAGTACTTTGTCCCTTCTCATTTCTACATTATTATTATTATTATTATTATTATTATTATTATTATTATTATTATTATTATTATTATTATTATTATTATTATTATTATTATTATTATTATTTAGAGGAATGGAAGTTAGTAAAAGAAAATTTTGTTGGAATTGCAAGTGATGTGTGTGGCAAGAAGTTTGTTGGAGGTAGCATGAGGGAGGGCAGTGAATGGTGGAATGAAGGAGTGAAGGTAAAAGTGGAAGAGAAAAAGAGGGCTTTTGAAGAATGGCTGCAGAGCAATAGTGTAGAGAAGTATGAAAGATATAGAGAGAAAAATGTGGAAGTAAAGCACAAGGTAAGTGAGGCAAAGAGGGCAGCTGACCTGAGGTGGGGTCAGGGATTGGGTCATTCATATGAAGAGAATAAGAAGTACAGTAGTTTTGGAGAGAAGTGAAGGGTGTAAGGATGGCTGGTTCAAGAATTGAAGAGACAGTGAAAGATTGAAATGGAAGTTTTTAAAAGGAGAGGAGGCAAGGAAAAGGTAGGCAGAATATTTTGAAAATTTACTGAATTTTGAGGATAATAGAGAGGCAGATATAATTGCTGTTGCAGGTGTTGAGGTGCCGGTGATGGGAGACGAGAATGAGAGAGAGAGATTACAAGAGAGGAAGTGAGGAGAGCACTAGATGAAACGAGAGTAGGAAAAGCATCTGGTATGGATGGTGTGAGAGCTGAGATGTTGAAGGAAGGGGGTGTGACTGTACTTGAATGGTTGGTGGGATTGTTCAATATGTGTTTTGTGTTGTCAATGGTACCAGTAGATTGGGTTTGTGCGTGTATTGTACCACTATATAAGAGTAAGGGAGATGTGCATAAGTGTTGTAATTCAAGGGGTATTAGTTTGTTGAGTGTGGTGGGAAAAGTGTATGGTTGAGTAATGATTAATAGGATTAAGGATAAAACAGAGAATGCAATCTTAGAAGTACAGGGTGGTTTTAGAAGAGGTAGGGGTTGTATGAATCAGATTTTTACAGTAAGGCAGATATACGAGAAATATTTAGCAAAAGGTAAGGAGGTGTATGCTGCGTTTATGGATCTGGAGAAAGCGTATGATAGAGTTGATAGGAAAGCAATGTGGAATGTGATGAGGTTATATGGAGTTGGTGGAAGGTTGTTGCAAGCAGTGAAAGGTTTCTACAAAGGTAGTAAAGCATGTGTTAGGATAGGAAATGAAGTGAGCGATTGGTTTCCGGTAAGAGTGGGGCTGAGACAGGGATGTGTGATGTCACCGTGGTGGTTTAACTTGTATGTTGATGGAGTGGTGACAGAGGTGAATGATCGAGTGCTTGGACTAGGATTGAAACTGGTAGACGAGAATGACCATGAATGGGAGGTAAATCAGTTGTTGTTTGCGAATGATACTGTACTGGTTGCAGACGAGGAAGAGAAGCTTAGCCGATTAGTAACAGAATTTGGAACCTTCCTTCCTTCCTTATTGCTCACTCCGCAAAGTAAGTTTGCGGGCACTCTATCTCTCTATAGATAGGTGCAAAGCTTCTAAGCTTATTCTTATTATTGTTATTAAGTTTATATCACCTGTGCCTTAAATAAATTAATATCATAATGAGGTTCTCTATCTTTACTTTTATTCCCTTCTACTTTGAAATTGGATAGGATAACACCTTGCTATCATCAGTTTTGGCAACCTGTTGTGGTAATCAGTTTGGGCTTCCTAAACTCTTCTTTTATATTCATTGCCCTATCTATAAATGCAGCCAGATCTCTGCTAGGATTTTTCAGCATACCTAAACTCATTTCTACATTCTTTAGCTGTTCTAACTTTGGGCATAAAAATAAATGTTCGGTAGTGTCTTCTTCCTCTTTGCATAAATCACACAAATTGTCATCATATTTTCCCCTGAAATTTGCTTTTAAGTTGAGCATATTTAATCTTGCTTTCATCACAAGGGATGCAGGGTGTGTGAGAGAAGGAAGTTGAGAGTTAATGTGGGTAAGAGTAAGGTTATGAGATGTATGAGAAGGGAAGGTGGTGCGAGGTTGAATGTCATGTTGAATTGGGGGAAGTACATTGGTATATGTATGGATGTAACTTTGCTTCTTATTTAGGTACTTTTCCTTTAGTTAATTCATTACAAAAACTACTTTTTCTTTGCCTTTCTTATGAGTTATAATGCCCAAAAGGCTATACACTACAGTACCAAACTTTATTCAATGAACTATACACATGCACTCATTAACCTTGCACAAATCAACTTAATACAGACACTGTATATCAAACCACGTAACTAGGACACATAGCACCTATATTATATGATACGATACAAGGCCTTCTCCTAAATCTTAGTTCATCTTCCATAGCAAACTCTACTTGACAATGTTTCAGAATTTATTCCACACTTTATCCGATGTTTCTTCATCTACCACATACCGTACATTATTTGCATCTCTCTCTCTCTCTCTCTCTCTCTCTCTCTCTCTCTCTCTCTCTCTCTCTCTCTCTCTCTCTCTCTCTCAGCATGGACGAATCTTGCCCTCACTGCAAGCTCAGATATAATACTCTTAATGTTACTATGTCTGTCATTCCAATCATCATCCTGAAACATTCGACCTCTTATTTCTCAACTCATCTGCAATTGTATGGAGGTCTGCTTTTCTTTCGTTTATCGATTGCGTCCATTATCAAGTATTTATTCTAAAGGAGAGTTCTTCCATTCATTGGCTGTTTCTTCTTTTACTTAACTGCCTACACTGTTTTGTTTACAAGATCACATTTTATTATTATTATTATTATTATTATTATTATTATTATTATTATTATTATTATTATTATTATTATTATTATTATTATTACTTGCTAACCCACTACCCTAGTTGGAAAAGCAGGATGCGATAAGCCTGGGGCCCCAACAGGGAAAATCGCCCAGTGAGGAGAGGAAAAAGGTAAAAATAAAATACTTTAAGAACAGTAACAACAATAAAATAAATATTTCCAATATAAACTATAAGATTTTTTACAAAACAAAACAAGAGAAAGAGAAATTGGATAGAATATAGTGCCCGAGTGTATCCTCAAGTATGAGGAACTTGACCCAATATATGGTCTTTCAGACTTTATTTTTTCTTTACCAACACTCAACCAGTCCTTGTGAATTATTATCTGAACTCACTCTCCTACTTCAAACATTAGACATTGAAACACTTACTCTCATTTATTCACGTGTATTCACATTATGTTCAGTGTCCACTTCCTTTCTCCCTAAAGTGAAATATGTCTGTCCAGTTCTTTGACCACTTGACACATTCTCTAGCTAAGGTAGCCCCAGGAAATCTCTGCACCCGTACCTATCAAGAAACTATTTTACAATCTATTTGTTACTCGTGCAGTAATTCTGCCATCTCTTTCTTGCGATGCTTATAGGAATAAATCCATTTTTTACCATCCAAATGTACTTCACATCACCGGTTTTCTTCATGTGTAGTATCTCACACTTGCAGCCTATCTCAGTATTGGTACTATGGCAATTATTATTATTATTATTATTATTATTATTATTATTATTATTATTATTAATTGCTAAGCTACAACCCTAGTTGGAAAAGCAGGATGCTATAAGCCCTTGTGGGCCCAACAGAGAAAATAGCTCAGTGAGGAAAGGAAACAAGGGACAATAAAATCTTTCGAGAACAGTAACAACATTAAAATAAATATTTTCTATATAAACTATAAAAAATAACAAAAAAAAAGAGGAAAAGAAATTAAATAGTGTGCCGGAGTGTATCCTCAAGCAAGAGAACTCTTTTGAGATAAAAGGTAATTAACCCAGTTCTTGATAAACTTCTAGTATTTTTCTCATACTTTCGAAACACCTACCATTGTCTTCACTCTAAATATATATAAGGGAGTCTGTCCATCTAATTGCTCGACATGCTAATTTAATAAGTATCTTAACTCATTATCAGGGCTGCCCCTTTTTTGCATTACTTTCAAAATATAGGGACCTTTATCAAGCACTATATACTCTATCCAGCGTTGTTAATTAAAAGGTATATAACTCATACACAAATATTTTTCATGCTCTTGCAAATTGACGTATTACTAATGCTACCTCTCTACTAAATTTCAGTGTTACCTCGGTCTGTATCGTACACTAAACCACATAATTAACAAATACTGTATCTCTCTCTCATGTGATATTATACAAGACCTTACATTGTCTCCTTTCATTTTGGAATCAACATATTCATCTATGTTACTTGACACTTTTCTCTTTTTTCTATATTGCACTCCAAATTCAGTAAAAAATTTTTTCCATTTCCTTATTTTTCCACAATCATATTATACACATTCTCATTCACTGTTTCGTTTAATCTCAAAGAAGATTCTTAGTCTCACACAAGAACTTACAAATACTAAATGGTTCACACTTACCTCTGTTTCTCCATTCTTTCACATGAATTATTGGTTCTCCTATACAATGTCTTTTTATCAAATTCATCTGAAATAGTGTTGATGTCTGCTTTCATTTTATTTAAACATTTTAAACCTTTTAGCTATGGTACGCAGCTCTTCTAGAAGCAGGAAACTCCAAAATCAAACCATTTTTCTCTAGTCTTTGGTAGGGCCATAGCCTCTGTTTCATGGTCTTCCACTGTCTTGGGTTAGAGTTCTCTTGCTGAGGGTACACTCAGGTACACTATTCTATCGTATTTCTTTTCTTTTTTTATAGTTTAGGATATATAGGAAATGATTTTTTTAATGTTTTTACTTTTCTTAAAACATTTAATTTTTCCTTTTTTCCTTTCCTCACTGTGCTATTTTCCCTGTTGGAACCCCTGGGGTTATAGCATCCTGCTTTTCCAACTATGGTTGTAGTTTAGCAAGTAATAATAATAATAATAATAATAATAATAATAATAATAATAATAATAATAATAATAATAATACAGTACTGTCATCTCAGGATGCCAGAAAACCTAAAATCAATCAATCAATCAATAGTTTCAAATATCAACTTGTGACCTCCCTTAACAGCACGTGACCCAGAGCCCATCACTAATAGACTCCAACATTTTCCCCCCAAATAATTCTTGCTATATCTAGCGATATACTGAAGCAAGCTTGTTAAAGTCTAGCTTCTCAATGCCTATCTATCTGTTACCTGGGCACGTTGTCCTTTCCCTTATGTTGTATGCTCTATTAGTGTTATTCATGTACTTTTCCTTTTAGTTTATTATAAACAATAAATTTCCTTTACAATTCCTTAGAGCTATAAGGACTAGAGTCAAATAAGCATTATACATTACAGTACCGAGTTTTATTCAATGAACTATCTACTTGCACTCATTAACCTTGCACAAATCAACTTAATACAGACAGTACGACAAAGTATATAAATAACCCCTATGTAATGCTATGCCAGACATTCCTTTCAGTCTTGCTTCATTTTCCATTCTAAACTATACTTGAATTTCCTTTAAAATATGTTTTCATACACTTCCTAGTTTAATAACTCCCCCCCCCCTCTCTCTCTCTCTCTCTCTCTCTCTCTCTCTCTCTCTCTCTCTCTCTCTCTCTCTCTCTCTCTCTCTCTCTCTCTCTCAGGGGAATCTTGTTCTCACTGCAATCATACGAATATCGAACTGCATATGTGACTCCTTATTTTATTTCCTTTTCTGTCATTCCATTCTTGCACATGAATCATAACACACTTATTCTTCACATTCTTCTGCAATTTTCCGTATGTCTGCATTCATCTCTCATGAACCAAATTCAATTGCTTATTTTCCCACCAGTGATTGATCCTTATCACCTTTACATAATCCATTCATTAAGTGCTTATTCACAGAGGGAGTTATATCTCTGACTGTTCTCTCTTTTTTAAATCACTTTCTTGCAAGGAACTTAACCATTCTGACCAAAGTTACTCTTAAAACATACTTTCCTTCAGACTCAAGTTTCTCACATGACCAACATTCAATCTTTCCCTTTTCAATCAAATGTTTGCAGAGGTCAATCTCCTACAAATATATTAAAACTCTAATTCACTTTCCCTCCATTCTTCTCTATTCACAGCATCATCCAATTAGCGTTCTTCCTTCGTTTCATTTCCAGGCACCATCTCTGCATTTCAGGCAACTTCAACATTATTTCGTGCATTTTTGTAGTAAATAAAAATTGACACAGTTCTAGATACAACTAATAATATTCTTAAATCCTTCTGAAACGTCTACCACCGACTTCACCCTAAATATAAGTACACTCTGGCACACTATTCTATCTTATTTCTCTTCCTCTTGTTTTGTTAAATTTTTTTTTATAGTTTATACGAGATATTTGTTTTAATGTTACTGTTCTTAAGATATTTTATTTTTTTCTTGTTTCCTTTCGTCACTGGACTATTTTCTGTGCTGGAGCTTCTTAGGCTTATGGCATCCTGCTAGGGTTGTAGCTTAGCAATTAATAATAATAAAAGAGGTCTGTTCCTCTGTGTCATCTCAGAGTAGGGTTCTAGTAGTTAATGATAAAGACTGCTTTCATTACATTGTTTTTAGGATATAGGGACCCAAATTTATTTGTTTGTGTTTCAAAATTAGATTACTAAATATAATATCAATGCTTTATTAAATATCAGTATTTCCCCAGTCTGTATTGTAGACTAAACCACATAAATACATATACTCTATTTCACTTGTGATACTATACAAGACCTTACTTTTTCCATTATAGACTGTCATGGACAATCATATAGAATTTTTAATTGGCAATTTATATTCCATTCCAAATGCAGTAAAATTGTTACTATTTCCAGAACCATATTTTGCACATCGTCGTTCAGTCACACCATAAACTTTTTTCGCATGAATCATGGATTTTTCTATACATTCTATTCATCACATTCATGTGTAAAATAGGCTGGTTGTCTCGTTAATTAAAGCATAAACAATTATCTTTCTTACTCTCTAATAAGTATAGATTTAATCTCAATATATTTTTTAATTATGAATTTTGTCATATTTAGATCCATTATTCCTATACTGCACAAAGAATTTTTCACTTTGCCAAACAAACAATTTCACCTTTTCCTATACATAATTCAATTGATCTCCTAAATTTTCGTGTCCATATCATGATTTGTCTAGTAATAAGTAACTTATCAGCTTCATTTGGCTAATAATAATGACTCTCAAAATATGCTTCAAGCATATGCATGTATAACCTTTCCAGTCCATTTGGCTAATTTGCATATATGATACCCACTTTGTAAGTTTCTTGTATATATATGTATTGATAACTTTTCAAGTTTCCCCATTTCTTCTTATACTTGAAACATAGAAAATGAGGAACTTGAAAAGTTATCAAGAAAATATGTATAACTATAACTTTTCCTGGCCAAATTTGCAGTTTTTCCCCATATTCTTGAAACATAGAAAATGAGGAAACTTGAAAAGTTATCAAGAAAATATGTATAACTATAACTTTTCCTGGCCAAATTTGCAGTTTTTCCCCATATTCTATGTATAAATATTCCAGCCGAATTGGCATATAACTGTTTCCCATGTCTCAATTATACACAACATTTCAGAAATGGTTGGAATCCTGGCGCTTCGAGCAGCAGATTGGGGTATACCTGGAAGGGCAACATCGCATCGCCTCTCTTCCGGCCGGTATGGAAGAATCTGGAACCAGCCCTAGACCACCACCAGTGAGGGGGGGGACCCTGGTCGCTCATTTGTCCCTGGTACTAAAGGTCAGGTTTGAAACCTATCTTAAAAAATTCGGAAACCAAATTGGTAAAGGCAACTCAAGAGGCCAAAATTGACTACTCATTGAACTCTCAAACACCTCTCTGTGCTGTATCTGTGAGAAACCTTCAAATAAAACTTGTTTTTGCATTTTTCTTATTTGAAAAACGACTTGAACATGAGAATACAGAGTAGACTGGCAAAATTGTTGACAGGAAAAATATACTAAAGCCCCAAAAATGAATAGAGCCAAAATATTGTATGCCAAGCAATTAAATAAATACAAAAGATTTAGAGCCAAAATATTGTATGCCAAGCAATTAAATAAATACAAAAGATTTAGAGCAAAAAATTATTCAAGGCAACATTCAAACACGGAAATACACAAAGTTGACAAGCAAAAAAAATATGATTTAAAAGCAGGACTTGAACAATGAAATACACAAAAGTTGACAGGCCATTTTTAAAAAAAAAAATTCAAGATGTTAATATATTCAAAATGTTTACGAAGAGTGTCCAGAAACTGCGTTATATAAAAAGCCCTGGATTACCGGCTGACTTTTTTTTATATGGGGGGGGGGCGGCGCTCCTCTTGATGGCTCACAGGACTGCCACTCTGTCCTCTTGATGCCTCACAGGACTGCCACTCTGTCCTCTTGATGCCTCACAGGACTGCCATTCTGTCCTCTTGATGCCTCACAGGACTGCCACTCTGTCCTCTTGTGGGCTCACAGAACGTGGGCTCACAGGACTGCCACTCTCTCCTCTTGTGGGCTCACAGAACGTGGGCTCACAGGACTGCCACTCTCTCCTCTTGTGGGCTCACAGGACTGCCACTCTCTCCTCTTGTGGGCTCACAGGACTGCCACTCTCTCCTCTTGTGGGCTCACAGGACTGCCACTCTCTCCTCTTGTGGGCTCACAGGACTGCCACTCTCTCCTCTTGATGCCTCACAGGACTGCCACTCTGTCCTCTTGATGCCTCACAGGACTGCCACTCTGTCCTCTTGATGCCTCACAGGACTGCCACTCTGTCCTCTTGTGGGCTCACAGAACGTGGGCTCACAGGACTGCCACTCTGTCCTCTTGTGGGCTCACAGGACTGCCACTCTCTCCTCTTGTGGGCTCACAGGACTGCCACTCTCTCCTCTTGTGGGCTCACAGGACTGCCACTCTCTCCTCTTGTGGGCTCACAGGACTGCCACTCTCTCCTCTTGTGGGCTCACAGAACTGGCGCTCTCCTCTTGTGAGCTCACAGAACTGGCACTCTTCTCTTGTGGGCTCACAGAACTGGCGCTCTCATCTTGATAGCTCACAGGACTGGCGCGCGCACTGCTATCGAAGCTCATTCCTGTGAATAATAAAATCTGAATTAGTATTGTCGTATATTTCATGTGTAACATGTTTTACATGGAAGAATTCCTGACATGAAATTTGACTAGAGACAGGAAAAAAACATCCCTTCTTTCTCCGTTGAATTCACGAAAGCTGACACGTCATGACCATAACTACGGAATGAGAAATGAAAGACTTTGATAGGAGTTTTACACCCAAGTCCAAATAGGTGATATCGACGGACTCAAGTCTGTCCACGTCACTCATTTGGACTTTGGTATTAACCAATCAAGTCTTCAGTGGCTATAATTATTTACTTATATATTTTGTATACGAAATAAAACTAAGCAAAGATTTTAACGCTAACTCTCAGACAATATACCATGATCAGTTAGGTAAATTCTGAGAGCTTCGAGTCAATTATTTCCCTAAAATAAACCCTGATTAGTATGTCAAATTCTGAGAGCTTTGAGTCAATTATTTCCCTAAAATTAACCCTGATCAGTATGTCAAATTCTGAGAGCTCTGGGTCAATTATTTCCCTAAAATTAACCCTGATCTGTATGTCAAATTCTAAGAGCTTTGAGTCAATTATTTCCCTAAAATTAAACTCTGATCAGTATGTCAAATTCTGAGAGCTTTGAGTCCATTATTTCCCTAAAATAAACCCAGTGAGGAAAGGAAACAAGGAAAAAATAAATTCTTCAAGAAGAGAAACAACATTAAAATAAATATCTCCTTCATAAAATATATAAACTTGAACCAAACAATAGGAAGAGAAATAAGATAGAATAGTGTGCCCTAGTACACGTTCAAGCAAGAGAACTCTAACCCAAGACAGTGGAAGTATTTTGATAGTTTATAAATTAATTTACCAGCAAAAATACTTTATATATACAAATGATTGATTATATTAAAACTTTAGTTTTCAAATTACTTACTGTCTATATTTTGATCCGTCTCCTAACGCCTGCTGTAGGTGGCTCCAGGACCGATCAGACAGCGCCCAGCCCCCTTCATAGTCCTTCCCCTATTTAGGCTGGTTATGTCGAGCAATGTCTGAAAGAAGAATCAAGATGTTAAAAGGACCAAGAACGGATTTTTCAGCTTAAATTATAAGTATAACAACGAAATGTTATGAATAAATAGCCTATAGATGTGTATGTTCAGGAAAATGGCTTCACAAAGTAACAATGATTTTAACTAGCCCCTTTCCTCCATGATGGTATGACTATAAAGCTGTTCTCTCTCTCTCTCTCTCTCTCTCTCTCTCTCTCTCTCTCTCTCTCTCTCTCTCTCTCTCTCTCTCGTGTTTTAAATACACAACCTACTCTCCATCTCTATTCTGACTATAAATTAATCTAAATTAATTATATGTAAATCAAGTCACTTTTAAAGGCGGAGAGAGAGAGAGAGAGAGAGAGAGAGAGAGAGAGAGAGAGAGAGAGACCTTGCCTTGTAAGTACTTGTATAAACGATTTTGGTCAAAACCCATAACAACACTGGGGGGTCTGGGAGCAATAAAATTCAGAATGCACATCAAAACTTGCAACCACTCTTGGCAGTTTGGTGCAAAAAGGTACAACTCCTTTTATGCCACGGGAGACTTTTCAGCATCTTTAGCAACCATTAAAAATGTAAATTTATTTGGGGTTTAAATGTCAGACGAATATCTCGGTTAAATCTTTGTGAGATTTTTTAAAATATATTAATTTCATCATTTTTATTAAATGTTAATTATCATAGATTTCTCCATTAGTAAAATGTTCGTTGTCTGCCTTACTGTCTATCGAAGTCATAACACGAAAAATATTTCGCATTGAGAGAGAGAGAGAGAGAGAGAGAGAGAGAGAGAGAGAGAGAGAGAGAGAATTACATTACTCATACACTAATTGATTTATACTGGCTGCCTTTAAAGCAATTGACTTTAAAATATGTACATTAGCCCATCTAGTTATCAGAACTGGCCATCCAAAATATCTAGGAGAATTGCTACATATTGTGCAGCGTGGTGTGTGTGTGTTTGAGTGTGTGTGTGTGTGTGTGTGTGTGTAGGCTCTAGAGGTTTCAAATATGCGGCTGCGAGACTATACAATAATCTCCCACTAGACGTCAGAAAGGAAACTGAAGACTTTCTTGTTCTCTAAGTGCTTCGATAGTGTGGATTTTTCTAGGGGGAATGAACCACTATTCCTTATTATAATCCTACGTTAACAAACAGGGGGTAAAACATAACCCCCTTCCAACTTCGTTGGCGGAGGTAATGAATTAAATGGACAAAAAATAAGGTGTCATTCTTCCGCACATTTCCATCTGGCGATTTTAAAAATCAAGACATTTCAATGAACCTAAATCTGAGGTTTCATCAATTTTAAATTGTACAGAAAACCCGGATTTTTAAAGTAAATTTTGCCATTTTCAATTGGATGTAGTTACTCGTCATTACTCAAGTCAAGTCCGCCTTTTAGTCGCTAACCTTTGAACTCGATTTTAACCAACAGATTTTTAACGAATTCGAGAACATTGTTTACCTTAAGTTTAATAAGTTTCCTTTGACAAATGATCTTGTAAAATTAGTTAAGTCATTAAGTTTAATGTTTCCTTTGACAAATCATCTCGAAATTTAACCACGAAAACTAGGGGAAGGGGATTTTACCACGTATTCAGGGGATTTTAACCACAAATCCTAGGAGGATTTAACCACAAATTCAGGGGATTTAACCACAAATCCTATTGTGTTTTAACCATAAATTCTGGGGGATTTAACATTCTGAGAATTTAACCATGGATACCTATGGGAATTCTGGGGGATTTAACCTCAACTTCTGGGAATTCAACCGCAAATCCTAGTAGATTTAACCCCAAATCCTAGGACATTTAACCATGAATTCTGAGAATTTAACCCTAAATCCTAGAGTGATTTAACCAAGAATCCTATGGTGATTTAATTATAAAGTCTGGAGATTTAACCACATTGAGAATTAATCACGAATACCCATGAGATTTAACCAAGATTCTGGGAATTTAAACAAACTGGGGACTTGACCACAAATTTGTGGGGATTTGACCACAAATACAATGAGATTTAACCACAAATACTACGAGATTTAACCATGAATTCTTGATGATTTAACCACGAATCCTATTGGGATTTAATCCAGAATCCTGCTGGGATTCAATAATGAATCCTGGGAAATTTAAACACTATTTGTGGGGGATTCAATCACGACTCCTGAGGTAAAACTATTTACATGTTAAAATAATAATATTGCAAAAACCCTTGTTTGTGGGTACACTCGGACATACTATTCTATCTTATTTCTCTTCATCTTATTTCGTTGAATTTTTTATAGTTTATATAAGAGATATTCATTTTAATTGTTGTTACTGTTATTAAATATTTCATTTTAATTGTTAATTAATTCTTATTTAATTCTCTTCTTTCCTCACTGGGCTATTTCCCCTGTTAGAGCCTTGGTCTTATAGCATCCTGCTTTTCTAACTAGGGTTGTAGCATAATAATAATAATAATAATAATAATAATAATAATAATAATAATAATAATAATAATAATAATAATAATAATAATAATAATAATGATAATAATAATAATAATAATAATAATAATAAATGATAATAATAATGAAAATCCTGTATTATCGTTTCAGCTTCTTGGAAAATCCCTTATAGACTAAGTTTAAATTTTATAGGAGTAATGTGTATAACAAAATCAGACTTTACCTTTCCACTTCTTACTCATGTTCATGACGTCAACATCTAAATTTAATATGTTTATCTTATTATAATACTTCTCTTAATTAAATTATAAAAAATAAACCAATTGTGTTTACGAATTCAATAAATTAAGCAGCGTTCAACTTAAAAGACCAAATATAAACCCTTATCTAATTCTCACATTTAAAACAAGGGAAATTTAGCTCTTCTATCACCAGCACATCATGCCTAAATATCTGTCTGTTCGCAATCAGGGTTTACGAGCTGTCCACTCTAAAATCATTATCATTATTATCATCAATATAAAGAGCTAAGCTACAATCCTACTTGGAAAAGCAAGATGCTATAAGCCCAAGGGCTCCAATAAGGAAAAAGAGCCCAGTGGGGAAAGGAAATAAGGAAATAAATAAACGATATAAATAGTAAAGAACCATTAAAATAAATATCAAAAACATTAACATTAAAACATACTTCATGTATATAAACTATAAAAAAAGACTTATGTCAGCCTATTCAACATTAAAATATTTGCTGCAAGTTTGAACTTTTTAAGTTCTACTGATTCATTCCACAACTTGGTCACAGCTGGAATAAAACTTCTAGAGTACTGTGTAGTATTGAGCCTCAGGATGGAGAAGGCCTGACTATAAGAATTAACTGCCTGCCTAGAATTACGAACAGGATGGAACTGTCCAGGAAGATCTGAATGTAAAGGATGGTCAAAAATATGAAAAATCTTATGCAACATGCATAATGAACCAATTGAAAGACGGTGCCAGAGATTAATATCTAGATCAAGAATAAGAACTTAATAGACCATAAGTTTCTGTTTAACAAATTAAAATGAGATTCAGCAGCTGAAGACCAGACAGGAGAACAATAGGCTACTAGAAACAAGGTAGAATGGAAGAATTAAAAACGCTACTTCAGAATAGATCGATCACTCGGTTGTGAGCTGGGCGGGTGTTACATATACATAAATATATATATATATATATATATATATATATATATATATATATATATATATATATATATATGTATATATATATATGTATATATATATATATATATATATATATATGTATATATATGTATATTTATGTACAGTATATGTATATATATATGTATATATATATATATATATATATATATATATATATATATATATATATATATATATATATATATATATGCATATATATGTATATATATATATATATAGATATATATATATATATATATATATGTATATATATAATGTATATATATAATTTATATATATATGTATATATAATGTATATATATAATTTATATATATGTATATATATATGTATATATATATATATATATATATATATATGTATATATATATATATATATATATATATATGTATATATATATATATATATATATATATATATATATATATATATATATATATACCGAATAACTACCTGTTCATAATTATAGGGAATTTTTATTATTTTGATTTAAGGTTGTGTGTGTTTATAAATGACCCCTGTAGTTTTATTCTCTGCTATATTTGAACAATTATCAATTAAATACAATTTCCATATACATTGGGGGCGGGACACAGGGTGTTTAAATTCCATAACGGGGGACATTAATGCGTCCCTGTTAAGGTAGCCATTCTTGTTGGGGGCAGATTGGACATGGGAGACTGTATGGGAGACGTAGGGTCACCTTAAAAATGTATGGGAGACGTATGGTCACCTTAAAAATGCAATACTACACACTATTCTGTTCCGATTATTCCAAATGGGACCACATTGAGAAAGGATCTTCTCAATCGGGCAGATGAATATGTGAACTTCAACCTTTATAAATTCTTTTCAGTTGAACAGGTCATCACAAGTCGTTTCACATTTTACAACTTAATGATCTATTCTATTGATGATTTAGAATAATGTTTTCATTAATTACCCTATTTTCTTTCCTTACCAGGCTACTTTCTCTGTTGGAGCCCTTGGGCTTTAAGCATTCTGCTTTTTCAATCACGATATCAAGATAAGGACTTTTTCAAGATTAAACTCGAGACTGAAAACGGTATTAGAACTGACTGCACCTCAGGCACACTATTCTATCATTTTATTATTAGTATTACTTGCTAAACTACAACCTTAGTTGGAAAAGCAGAATACTATAAGCCCTAGAGCTTCAACATGGTAAATAGCCCTGTGAGGAAAGGAAATAAGGAAACTACAAGAAAAGTAGTTAACAACTAAAGATATTTTAAGGGCAGTAACAGTATTGATAAATATTTCCTATATAAACTATAAAAACTTTAAAAAACAAGAGGAAGAGAAATCAGATAGAATAGTGTGCCCGAGTGTACCCTCAAGCAAGAGAAATCTACCCAAAGACAGTGAAAAGACCATGGTACAGAGGTTATGGCACTACCCAAGACCAGTGATTTTTGTTTTTCTGAAGAGTTTTGTATATATAAAAAATATATATTGATATTCATGTTCTTAAATATTTCATATCAATTGTTTATTACTTCTTTAGCGGTTTATTTCCTTATTTAATTTCCTCACTGGGCTATTTTTCCTTGTAAGGAGCCCTTGGGTTTATATCATCTTGCTTTTCCAACTAGGGTCGTAACTCAGCTAGTGATAATATGGTTCTATAGAGATTGACCATCCAAATTATTTAGCAATGGAGCATAAGCTATGTACCTGGTCATTCCTAAGCCAATCTTATGTGGTGGCCTCAAGCTTGTTAGTTCCTTTGGTCGCTGCAACCTCACCATCCTTGTGAGCTAAGGATGGGGTGTATGAGGGAGCTTCTACAGTAGGTCTACCTGCTGAGACATCAGCAATCATTGACTGGCCCTCCTTGGTCTTAACTTGGATGGAGAGGGGGCTTGGGTGCTGATCATATGTATACATGATCAGTCTCTAGGGCATTGTCCTGCTTGCTAGGGCAATGTCAATATCCCTTGTCTATGAACCTTAAATTCCCAATTGAATCAACAGCTGCTAAAGGCAGACTACAATACGACATTGTTCCTTTGGGTCGTAGTGAGAGATGGTCTCCCTATAGGCCTATAAGGGGTGAGTGACATAAGAAACAAAGGGATTGGGCTTTTAAATTAACATTTATGGCAACCACTGTTAGTTATTATAGTCTTATGATTATACGACTCCAATGAGTAACACTCCAAAATCAAACCATTGTTCTCTAGTCTTAGGTAGTGACATTGCCTTCGTACCATGGCCTTCCACTGTCTTGTGTTAGAGTTCTTTTGCTTGAGGGTAAAATCAGGCACACTATTCTATCTTATTTCTCTTCATGTTTTGTTAAAAGATTTCATAGAGTATATAGGAAATATATATTCTAATACTGTTACTGTTATTAAAATATTTTAGTTTTAATTGTTAATTTTCTTGTGGTTTCCTTATTTCATTTCCTCACTGGGCTATTTTCCATGTTGGAGCCCTCGGGCTTATAGTATTCTGCTTTTCCAACTAGGGATGTAGCTTAGCAAGTAATAATAATAATAATAATAATAATAATAATAATAATAATAATAATAATAATAATAATAATAATAATAATAATAATACTCTACGTATATGACTAGATAAAAAAAAACTCGTAAAAGCTACAGTATTTCCCCATTTAAGATAAGTTTTCCACTTCCTATATATTAAATACCAAAGGAATTGACTGTACTAATAGTGCTAGAATATTTCTCTATTCTAATACAATTAAAAGTTCCTGTTAGTAAAATTTCACACAGAAAAATTAAGCGAATAAACTTTTTAAAAGATCGTTCAAAACTATACACTACGATTAAATTTGTGCCCAGGAAGCTCTTCACAAACATAAACAAACAGGCAGTAAAACATAACCTCATTCCAACTTGGTTGGCAGAGGTAATCATTTTGTGCAAAATATCCACAAATACGTAAATCAACATGAGAAATATTTAATGATTCGCAAATGGACTAAAATTATAAATGAAACTATAGAAATATAATTCCTGGAGAGATCAAATCTTGGCTCAGGAGAAAAAAGTTTGGTTAGTGGAGAAAACACAAGGCGACCAGATAACTGGAAAGAGATCTTGAGAAATGACGACAATAAAACTCAGCTCATTGAATCACTCTTGAGGGTTTGGTGCACGGAGGAGAATATACCGAAGGTAGAGAAGAAGAAGCTTATCTTAGTTTGTAAGGGCAAGGCGTACGAACTCAGGACAGACAATGAGAAGATCACTGCATTTCAAATTTAATCTCTTGACTCAACCCAGGAAGAGAATGATTTATATGTCATTCTCTATTCAACCTATGCCAAGGATAAAAGATACAAATCTGTTCGGGTTTGAAGTCCAGACAGTGACATATTCTTCATACTTCTGTATTATGCTCCAAACTTAGGTGTGCAACTCCTTTTTGATACTGGCACTGGGAATAGAAGGCGATTCATAGATGTCACAGAACTATTGAAAGGGTTCACACCAACTTACTGTGCCTCTCTCCTTGGTCTGCTTTCCTTGGTCTGCATACATTCAGTAGATGTGATATGACCAGTTCCTTTAAAGGAATTGTCAAGTTAAAACCGCTGCGAGTTTTACAGAAATGCCCAAAGTACCAAGAAGTCTTCAGTTGCCTAAGGAGTCATGGGAGGTAACCGATGAAATATTCCTTGCTCTTGAGGATTTCACCAGCACCATGTATTCTGCCAAAACTAAGACAAAGGAAGTTGACCAGCTTCGATACCAAATACTCGAGTTAAAGTGCAATGGGCAGTCGCTGGATTCAAAGAAGAATGTTGATCTTTCATCTATTCAGCTACCAAGAGTGTCTAAATGAGCATATCAGGAGGTGAACTATCAGGTTGCTATATGGAAGCGTGCCCATTATCCCAAACCTGAGGTCAAGTCCCTCATCCAGCTGTGGATCATAGTTGGATAATGAAGGATGGAAATCTAGATCCCTGTTGGTTCAAGGGAACTGCACTTCCTACAAGTATGGCTGATATACTTGAGACGATGGACGATGATGAGATGTCTGATGATGAAAGCCTAGATGAAAACAATGAAAGTGATGGAAATTTTGATGATGACTATGAAAGTGATGATATTGGGTCTGACTTGGACTAAGAAAGTTTCAAGTAACAAGATGGTAGATTTCAGGGTCGAAGGACCAAGGACCTCCCTTGTATCACAAGATATTTCCAATAATTGCCTTTCCATTAATCAAAAGTGGACCCAAAGGTACCCAAGTAGACTATCAAACTTTATACCTTGCATAGGTTAACTTTTTCCTGTAGTCCAAAGCAACACAGTGTGAATTTTCCCAATGAGGTCTTGCATCATATGAGTATATTGTACATTCATGTACAGTTTTATTTATTTCATTCATGATTTTCGTAACCTTCAAATAAAGCATTTCTGTTGTTGATTTATGTGACTTTCCCCAAATTCACTAACAGACTTGTTGAGACTGCCTTGATTGTATGCTGTAATCTCAAGAACCTGGGTGAGGACACGAATATTATCTCTCTTGCTGCATTCATGGAGGAGTTATAGCCAAGTCAAAATTACGGCGTCCAGAGTGGCGGCCATCTTGAATTTTAGCATGATGTAATTAGTTGACATTGTTGAGAATGCTTTTTTTGGATTCTCTGACCCCAAAACCTGAGAAAACACACCAAAATAATTTCCGTAGCCCCTCTGTAAGAAGAGTTAGGAGCTTTATCAGTTTTTACGATTTTGAGGCTAAAAAACGACTAATTTGAAAATTGACTTTTTTACATAACATCTCATTTCCATGATTTGGCCAATAAGTCCACTTAATGGGTATCATTCTATTTCTTGAGGTCTCTAGAGATGAAATAAGGCAGAAAAAGTCATTAGATATTGGTCTGGCTGGTCCTGGGGTTACATTTATGGAGGTGCCTAAAATTTTCACTTGACCCCAAATTTGGTGACCTTTTGACCTCTGGTGACCTAATTATTAAACATAATTACAAATTGTCTATTTTATCTGTTAGAGAGGCCCAAAGCAAACATTTTGATATGTCATTTATCTTTCTCTGACCTTTCAGTCCGGAGTTATGTCTAATTTGGTTTCCCCTACCCCAAAATTAGTAGCAGCAAAATTCGATGATGTCATCGAAGAAAGTGGCCCAGTAGTGGTAGTGCGTCCCTATTTTTTCAATGGGAACATTAAAAAAATGAAAATATGGATCAAAAGCTACAACCTAAATGCACTTTTGTCAATTTTAAGGGGGGGGGGTGCAAAGTGAGCCCCCTCAGCCCACGGACTATAAGTTTGGACATCGTTATCACAGAGACTTCAAAACTTGGTTCATATTTGAGTGTATGAAAATCAACGCCAATTAATATATGTTAAGGTCGAAGGTCAAGGTTTAGCGAAAGGTCGATAAATAAGCTGCCGCGGCGGAGGTCTGCACTCTGCTGGGTGCCCCTCTAGTTGATGCTGCTTTGGATGGCACTATATGTCCTACATCGCCCTCCACATACACACACACACACAAACAATCCCTCGCTTTAGAAGTTGGACCAAATTATAAGACTCGAAATGAAACATACAAAAACATACATTGTTTAATGGCAATAAATTATGGTTGAGACACTAATTAATCAGTCAAACTTGATTCCTACAAAATATATCAAATCTTATTGAAAAAAAGAAGTTATAAATTAAAACCTATGATAAATATTCAAGTTTTATCTATTAAAACTTTGCTTCTTAAAACATCAAAATACTAAAAACACAAAACCTTTGAATCAGATAGTTTTCTAACAGACATATAAATGTGTGTTTTAAAAACAGATAATTTATAAAAAGACTATGTTTTCATGGGTAAAATAGTGCCACACCAATATGAAATCTTGGTAGAGTCTATGACGATGATCTCACAACCTTCAACAAAAAATATGCACAGGAAACTCGACCCTACTTCACCAATATACTAGAAAATTGTACGTAATTTAGTTACCTGATAGAGAAAGATAATAATGTCAACCACATTTTCAAACTATAATCAAGTTTTATCTTACAAGGCTTAAATAACTACAGATATAAAGTGAAATATAGACTAGAATATAAACGAGTGGCCCTGCATATCATATCTTGAAATGGTCCTTGATATAATAGAAACTCTAGAAAGTATATTTCTGTACAGATGGAATTTCTCTATAGGCAAGAACGAATCAACAAATGGACAAAGACAGTCCACGTAAGTATCGAGAAGGACACCAATACAGACATACATTAAATGTGAGAGAGAGAGAGAGAGAGAGAGAGAGAGAGAGAGAGAGAGAGAGAGAGAGAGAGAGAGAGAGAGAGAGAGAGAGTGAGTGTTACTAGATGATAACCCGGCGCTGATACCAGCTGGTCATTCTGATACTGAAGCACAAAAATTAAAAAAGAAAAAAAAAGAAAAGCCCATAATAAAGCTTTTCACTGCTGGTATGATTAAAAAATAATTGTTATCAAATCCTTAAACAATTTCAAAACAATCACATATCCTGATTGACACTAGATTATAGTGAAATTTCGTAAATTCTAGCTAACAAAAAAAAATCTTAATAAATAATCATGACTTTCTTCAAAGGCTCTACAGCCCGCATACAACTCCCAAGTGGGAAAACCTACAGAAGATGTGCTTCCAGGGGCACAAAAGTTGACAGAAAAAGAAAGAAAACTATGCAAGCGAACCATCTAAACCCAAGGAAATACATTTCGTTTTTATGCAAACCTGAAGGACTCAAAATCTCTTTCAACTGCGAGGCTAAATGGCCGTAGAAGCCTTTGTTGAAAGCTGCTTTCTGCTGTCGCCTAAACGGAAGTTCTAGAAGGCCAATAACAACAGGAAATTTATCTTGTAATCATGAGACAATACGAGAGTTATCTATAACGTAGTTAAAGTAGCAGACCAAAACCATGGAAATTACTAAAGGAATACAATTCCAAAATCTCGCCATTGACAAATTCTAGATGCCATGTCTGAACATTTCCCTCCATTAACCGACACAAATTGTAATACTTTATTACCCATATAGAATCTGATCACAGAGAGAGAGAGAGAGAGAGAGAGAGAGAGAGAGAGAGAGAGAGAGAGAGAGAAAATCACGCACCAAAATACATCGATTGATTGTCTCTTAAGAATCGATTCACTCCGACGGGATAATGAATATTGTTGGAACCTCATGACCTGACAAAACAGCACAAGGAGTTTTTTTACTAGGAAGGCTAAAAAATAGCCATCAATATAAAAAAGCACTATAAACTAGAACATGGAAATATGAGACCTGTGTCTGATGATAACCTCTTAAAAAAAGACAGTCTAATATAGCTGATATTGTTCAATAGAAAAGAACGAAGCATTACAAGTGGCCGAGTGAATGTTCACAAATTGATAAGAAAAGAGACATGGATGAAGACCTACACCACATTGGAATACCAGTGTTAAAAAAGAATAGTCATAATACTATATTGCTATGAGAGAGAGAGAGAGAGAGAGAGAGAGAGAGAGAGAGAGAGAGAGAGAGAGAGAGAGAGAGAGAGAGAGAGAGAGAGACGGTCCTATAGCACCCTGACACCCAGCCCCCAAAACTCCTTTTGTGGGTCCATTTTCTCATTACGCCTTTCCTTTCCTCTGTCCCCGAAAAAAAAAATCTCTTTCCCATTATAGGTCAAATTGAGGGCAAAAATGAAAGAAGGCAATCACAAAATTCTAATTTCAGATTTCTCTCTCCCTCTCCCTCTCCCTCTCTCCCTCTCCCTCTCCCTCTCCCTCTCCTCTCCCTCTCTCTCTCTCTCTCTCTCTCTCTCTCTCTCTCTCTCTCTCTCTCTCTCTCTCTCTCTCTCAAAAGTAGTTATCTACCATTTAGGATAAGTTCTGAGATTCTATCATTTTAAATAAAACATACAAAGAAAAATCCTTAAGACTTGAAATATTTAACCCTTGCACTATTGACCGATTCTAAGCAGCAACATGAAAAATATGATCAATTCTATTGGAAAAAGAGAAATGCTAGAATTTTTACAACTTCTTACTGGTTTCACGGATAAGAAAAAGGGTCTGAGCTGAACGAGTTCCCTACTTTCCGAGAGACAAAAGCCACTACACTTTAACAGTGAAAAATACCACAAGAACTGTTACTACTATTATCACTTGCTAAGCTACAATCCAAGTTGGAAAAGCAAGATACTATAAGCCCAAGGGTTCCAACAGGGAAAAATATCCCATTGAGGAAAGGAAACAAGGAAAAATAGAATATTTTAAGAAGATCAACAACATTAAAATAAATATTTCCTATTTAAAATATAAAAACTTGGAACAAAACCAGAGGAAGAGAAATTAGATAGCATATTGTGCCTGAGTGTACCCTCAAGCAAGAGAACTCTAATCCAAGACAGTGGAAGAAGACCATGGTACTACAGAGGCTATGGCACTTACTACCCAAGACCATTTCTTACCGTATCCAAATGGATGAAATGCATCTGCATTGATACGCCAGATCTCTCTCTCATTAAACAACACCGAAGTAAAATGATCTCAATCTAATTGGATTAATAAAATGGGTAGAAACGATAGTAAAATAAAATGATGTGGAATATCTTCTGAGAAGGAATGTTGGGAATTGCATTTTCATTTCTTAGTCTTTTTTTTTTTTCCTTACTTGGATAATTCTTCAATGATATCAAAGTAACCTGTCCATTTCTACTCGCCTTAAGACATATAATAAAGAAATACATTGTTTACCGACAATGAAGTCAACTTTCAATAATAGATTTGGCAGAAAGAAAAACTGCGGCAACAAGAAGAAAGTTTTACGTAATTTGGTTACCTGATAACTTCACAACTAAATAATAAGGCTACAATTATGAGGTATACCTTGCAATGCTTGAAAGAATACTTTAACTTGAGGGGCACTCAGTAGAGCGCAGACCTCTGCTACGGCAGCTTGTTTCTCGAACTTATTATAACCTTAACCTTTAACCTTTAACTTGTATTAATTGGGTTGGAATTTCACGCGGTTAAACTTGAAAGTCTCTGTGACAACGATGTCCAAACTTATGGCTGATTACGTGAATTGGACATTTTGCTTGACCCTCCAAAATCTAATCATTTTCAGCTTTTTACATAACAGTTAATTCCGGCAAGTTTCATTACTGTATGATAAATATTGTGGCACCAGGGGCAAAAACATAACCAACTTCGTTGGCATAAGTAAATGTAAAGGCTTTGACACTAGAATAGGAAACGATGGGCTCTGCACATCACATATTAAAATAGACCTCTACATGAGAGACTAAAAATTATATCTCTGTATGGCTGGAAGTTCTCTATAGAGGAGAACGGGGCGAAAGGTAGTCCACGAAATTATGGAAAAGGACACTCATTCAGACCTTCGTCATATTGTAGAGAGAGAGAGAGAGAGAGAGAGAGAGAGAGAGAGAGAGAATATGAAATTAATGTGATATAAATCAACCCTTACTCAACTACTTTTGCGGATATTGAAAAATATGACTGACTCTGGGGGTGGTGAGGAAAGAACACTACTACTTGTGTAAGCGCAACCATGAACAGATTCCGTTGCACAATGAGGTAATAGTTAAAGAAGTTGCACAGGAAGATGAAAGAAAGGAGGACTAGATTTGAACATTTTGGTCAAAGACCAGGCACAGGTTCCGGTTAGGTCGTAAAAATCATTTATGTAATATTCTAATGAACGCTATTTCAAGTCATTGTCCAACAAAGATCATATATATGAACACGTATCTGCCATCTGCGGGAAATGTCTGTCTGCATCGCTCGGGCACACGCCAAGGGAAGTCGAAAGTGGTTTAATCTGACTCGCTGTTTAGATCTCAGTATTTTGCAAGGAAAAGAGGCAGTATCTATTAGCTTTCTTCGGAAGACAGAGAGAGAGAGAGAGAGAGAGAGAGAGAGAGAGAGAGACGCCTTCTCTTCTGCCAATGCATGAAGTCTTTTATTCTTTTATACAAATGAAGTCAAAGTCATTTAATGTAACTTGTAACTTTCCATTGTGGGACAAGACGAAGTAGTGTAGGTTATGAGCTTATCTAACGATAAGGTAAACATGGGAACAAAAAGCGTTATACTGTTCGGGATCAAACTACATAAGCCATCCAATTATGTTAATGTCTTTCACTTCATACGGACTGTCAAATCGAAGGAAAATAAAAATTATAGCCTGCGAAATAAAAGTTTGAACGGAGGTGAAGTACCATAGGAAAGAATGAATGATTGGAAGTTCTCTGGCATCCTGACATCGAAGGTCATTACGATGTGGAAGCACAGCAAACCAGGTTCAGAGGGAACAACTGCAAATACATTATAACAATAAATACAATTCTATTAATAAAGAGGAAATATCCTGAAGATATTAGGTCGTACATATAAACTCAAACCAGAAGAGCACAATGAAATGGAGGCTACGATAGAAGACAGGAAAATGAACATGATCCAAGACCCTTTGAATGAGAATCTAGTCAACATAATTGATAGACGTATCCCTTCTCGTGTGCTAAGGTACCGAGTGAAGGACAAACCGTGGTTCAATAATGATTGTAGACGTGCTTTTTTGGAGAAGCAGGAGGCCTATCAACTTTGGAAGGGTAACAGATCAGATTTGACCTGGAACAACTATACTCAGCTTCGAGCTTTTGCTCAGAGAGTTTATGCCTCAACTGAAAAGGAGTACAATTTAACCATAAAAGAAACACTTTCTGGTACAACTCAGGAACATAAATGGTGGTCTACCCTTAAATCTGCACTCTTTGGTGTAGATGCAACAGTTCCTCCTTTACTTAAACCAGATGGCTCAGTCACTCACTGTCCAAAGGAAAAGGCAACCCTAAAGGCTGATGTTTTTGACAGTAAACAGAGTAATGAAAAACTTGAACTTCCTCATTCCTGTTTTCCTGAGGCTAAACTAACTAGTTTAGCTTTTCGATCTCGTGAGATTAAAGCTCTGTTGATGGACCTTGATGCTTATGGAGGTGTAGACCCAAATGGTATTTTTCCTTTGTTTTTTATAAAGACAGCAGATTTCTTAGCTCCAAAGTTATCTGTTATTTTGCGCAAGTTAGCAAGAAGAGGAGCTTTTAGCACTAGTTGGAGAATTGGTAATGTTACTCCTCTATGTAAATGTGTTTGTGGTAGCTCAAGTCCCACTGATTACCGCCCAATTTCCATAACTCCCATATTATCTAAAGTTTTTGAACGTCTTCTGGCAAAACGTCTTAATAGGTTTGCTGAAGGTAATCATCTACTCCCTAGTTTGCAATTTGGTTTTCGTAAAGGCCTTGGAGCATGTGATGCCCTTCTTACAATCTCCAATGCTGTACAGAAATCCCTTGATTGTGGTCGGGAAGTTCGTATGATTGGCCTTGATTTTAGTGCTGCCTTTGACCGTGTTAATCATGAGGCCCTTGTTTTCAAACTGAAACAGTTGGGAGTGGGTGGGTCGTTTCTTAGCATTATTATTGATTTTTTAAGTAATAGATCTCAAAGAGTTGTTGTTGATGGGTACCATAGTGATTATAGGAATGTGATATCTGGTGTTCCACAGGGTAGTGTTCTTGGCCCATTACTTTTCATACTATATACACATGACATGTGGTTTGGCCTAGAAAACAAGCTTGTTGCATATGTAGATGATGCTACTCTCTTTGCATCAATTCCATCCCCTGAATGTAGATCTAGGGTTGGTGAATCCCTTAATAGAGATTTAGCTAGAATTAGTGCATGGTGCAAATTATGGGGTATGAAGTTGAATCCTAACAAAACTCAAAGTATGATTGTAAGTAGGTCAAGGACGGTGGTTCCTCAACATCCGGATCTCAGTATTGATAATGTTTCTTTAAATATGTATGACTCTTTCAAAATTTTAGGTGTGATTCTCGACAGTAAATTTACTTTTGAGAAACATATAAGGTCTGTGTCTTCTTCAATTTCACAAAAAATAGGCTTATTGAGAAAGTCTTTCAAGATTTTCGGTGATCAATCTATTCTGAAGAAGTGTTTTAATTCTTTCATTCTACCTTGTTTTGAGTATTGTTCTCCTGTCTGGTCTTCAGCTGCTGATTCTCATCTTAATTTGTTGGACAGAAACTTACGGTCTATTAAATTTCTTATTCCTGATCTAGATATTAATCTCTGGCACCGTCGTTCAATTAGTTCATTATGTATGTTGCATAAGATTTTTCACAACTCTGACCATCCTTTACATTCAGATCTCCCTGGACAATTCTATCCTGTTCGTAATACTAGGCAGGCAGTTAATTCTAATAGCCAGGCCTTCTCCATCACGAGGCTCAATACTACGCAGTACTCTAGAAGTTTTATTCCAGCTGTGACCAAGTTGTGGAATGATCTTCCTAATCGGGTGGTTGAATCAGTAGAACTTCAAAAGTTCAAAGTTGGAGCAAATGCTTTTTTGTTGACCAGACAGACATAGTCTTTTTATAGTTTATTTATGACATATTTGTTTTTGATGTTGTTGATAGTTTACTGTATGACATGTCTGTTTTGACGTTGTTTCTTATTTTAGAATGATTTATTGTTAATTTGTTCTCTTCATTTATTTATTTCCTTATTTCCTTTCCTCACTGAGCTATTTTTCCCTGTTGGAGCCCCTGGGCTTATAGCATCTTGCTTTTCCAACTAGGGTTGTAGCTTGGATAGTAATAATAATAATAATAATAGGAATGTGTGTGACCTGGGCTCTGTTAGAGAGAGAGAGAGAGAGAGAGAGAGAGAGAGAGAGAGAGAGAGGAGAGAGAGGCTAACGTGTAGACTCTCTAACCAGAAGGATTTTGTAATAGCGATTGAAAACAACATCTAACTTCAAGATTAAGTTATAAAAATGTCACATTTTATTGGAATTATCCCTTATTGAAGAATTTTGGAAACAACTCTGTTTTTGGGCGGGAAGGCGACGTATCATGCTAATACAGTGAGTACAAATTCTGTGGCACTATGGGTTAATAGTTAAAGAGGTTGGACAGCAAGATGCAAAAAAAAAGAAGATAAAATTGTAATTAGAATTAGATGTTCTACTTGAAACAAAACTGTACAGGCAAAGAGTACCAGCCAGTTGTTTGTATTATTATTATAATTATTATTAGCTAAGCTACAACCCTAGTTGCAAGAGCAAGATGCTATAAGCCCAAGAGCTTCAGCATGGAGAAATACCCCAGTGGGGAAAGGAAACATGGAAATAAATAAGCGATACAAGAAGTAACGAATTGTTAAAATATTTTTAAAATATTAGCAACATTAAACCAGATATTTCATATATAAACTAAATACACTATGATTTAACACTTTTCACGTATATATCCAACGAGACAATTTATATCAACTCATAATTATCATAGTGTGACAGACATTGGGTGAAGCTTTCATTCCAGAGAAATGAAGTTTAATTTACGAATGTCCTTTACCTTAAAGGAGGAAGACAATAGCTTCCTCAAATTCATTGCTTAGTTTCCCAAATGCCTTAAACCTTAAAATACAGGATATTATTGGTCTCTTTTGAAGAGACGTGGAGCGCAAGTCAAAGTAGATGATATTACTTCAGAGAGAGAGAGAGAGAGAGAGAGAGAGAGAGAGAGAGAGAGAGAGAATGTCACTTATGCCCTACACAAGAAGATCTGAACTTTCGCAATTACAATAGAAAGCAATCTTATCATAACTGACTTTATAATCAAGTTATAAAACGTCAAAATAGTAATTAATCGAAGAAAATTGTGCAGGACCTTCAACTGCAGCACAGGAGGTGACACGCCATTTGCAGGAGGTCTATTAAGTCAAAAGTTGGACAGCAAAAGGAAGACACGATTGAAGTATAATATTGAGGCTATTATTAAAATGTGAATAAATTAAAAATATAAAAAGAAAATGCTCAATGATAAACCGTACTTGGCAAAACTTCAAGTTACAAAAAATGCTCATTTGATTAGAAACTCGTTAAGTCACATTCTGAGCAACAAACTAATCTGTTCTCTCCAAAAGAGAGAGAGAGAGAAGAGAGAGAAGAGAGAGAGAGAGAGAGAGAGAGAGAGAGAGAGAGAGAGAGAGAGACCTATCGAGCAATTCTGAACATTAACGTTAGCTGAAAACGATGTTGAAAACCGACTTGAGAATTGAGATATAAAATCTGAACTAATTCTGAGAATGGAAAATTTTGCCTAGAAAGGAGGGTGGTGGTGATGAACGTCGTTATACCACGAGGTACTAGTTGGGAAGGAAGAATGATGAAAGGAATACACTAAATAGTAATTATGGTCTATTGAAAACGTCCCTGCTCTTAAAAACAAAATCTCGAATATATTGAAAATAAGACTAAACCTCCCTTTCAAAATTCCCTGTTATATGCATAAGCAGTGTCGGATCACTTTTACTATTAACTGTGTATGAATGGATGCTATGGAAAACAAATGGCTAATGAATAATGTTGCAAGAAATGTATTGATTTTGAAAGAGTTTCCTGTGTATTGTATGTCAAC
>NW_027168636.1:0-2500 GCF_036898095.1 Palaemon carinicauda
CGTAAAAATCACAGGAAAACGTGATGCTCAGATGCAGAAGAACCACAGGGAAAATGAAAATACAGAATATACACTTGAGTCCTGACTAGTTTCGTGATACTTCCTCAGAGGACTGATTTATTGAGAGAGGTTGCTTACATTTTATAGGGAAAGCAAAAGTACGAACATACATATAGAGATTTAGAGAACGATGACACTCCCTTACCCGCTACCTGGGCTTGACTCAGGTGTGCGTAGGAGGAGTCCGAAAGCTCGTTAGACACCTGCTAAAAAGGGTCATTTCTAGTGGCGGGTATATTCTTGTTTTCTTCTTATTTTACTTTCATTACAGTTATTTATATATCAATGCGGTAGCCTTATCTATATAAATACATAAGCAAAACATACACAAAATTACAAATATATATACATATATACACATACATACACATATATATATATATATATATATACACATACATATACATACACATACACATATACATATATATACATACATACAGATACAAATACATATACATATACATAAATACTTACACATACACATACATATACATACACATACACATATACATATATATATATATGTATATATATACTCGTGTACATAAATATATATATATATATATATATACATATATATATATATATATATACATATATATATATATATATATATATATATTCATATATATATATATATATATATATGTACATATATTTATATATATATATATATATATATATATTGGCTCAGGCCATGTCGTCCTGAAGGAAGTTCCTAATAGGTAGCTTTCTAGGGTATATTTGACTGCAGTGATATTCCCAGAGAATTTTACCTTAAGGTATCCAGAATTCTAACTCCTGGAGCGAATATCCCTAAATAATCTCACAGGGATATCGCATGATATCTGAGGACGTATTCCTGACACTTCACATAGCTATCTTCCCCCTCGAACACTATTAACGCTTTGAGGGGTTACAGTGACATGAATCTGAAACGATAATGAAAAGAGAGCCGCTCATAAGCCATCTCTCCTATTCCGTTTCCAGTGTGTATCTGATGATGGCGGTAGCGCCCTCCTCATTCCTTCTCGTGTAGCTCTACTACTCGATATTTTCCCTTGTGTTCTTGTGTTATTTTGAATTTTATTTAACATTTTGATGACTTCTCCGGCCTCTTTTGCCTCTGGAAAGTTGAGTATTATCTTTACTATGTATAAATGTAAGCTCTTGTCGTTTTGAATTAAAATAAAAAGTAATATTAACTTAAACAAGAGCTGTTGCCTACCGGAGGCATTCTGGATGCTATCGCTCGCTATTCATGGGTCATTTAGTTAGCTAGAGCAACGTTCCCGGTTTGTTATGCTTTAATAATCTAGCTATTTAGCTCCTCTAGGAATACTTATATTATACCGTTAGTTTTTAGTTTGGCAATTCCGACAAGGGTCGAGGTACCGATCTTGCCTTTCGCGAAGCTTAGTAGCCTAGGTGTTTGGCCCTAGTACCTTCATGCATGATATAGGTTTTTCCGAGTGTTATATTATTGAAGCTATAGGCAAATATTTTATACATGTAAGATATTGTTGAATGTTTTTTCCAAGATTATATACGACAGAGTTTTGGTTATGTAATCGATTCTCACCTTACCTAGTCTAGTATCTAGGTACTGTAATATACTTTCGCACATCTTTGATTGTTCTTTTCTCCTCCGGAGGCTAAGTTCAATCCCTCTCTCCCTCTGTAAGCCTTCGGCTTAATCCTAGTGGTTCTATCTGTATAGTAATTCAGATATAACTATTTTAGAATATGTCTGTCCTGACCTGATAACCTGAGTGACTGGTTTTTTTGGGTTATGGCAGAACATCAGAGTTTCTAGTCTGTGGTCTGCTTCTTCCTAGCATAGAGAATGAGTCTCCTTTGCTAGGTTAGGGGCGGACACAGGAAGCTTTGCTTCCCTAGTCTATGTTGGAAGGATTCTGTAAGAGATGATTCCTTCCTCTAGTGGCCTAGCAGACTGTCCTTTGTTGTTTTTCTCGGGCTGGAGAATGAGTTTTCTCTGTTGCCCGGTGAAATAACTTCACCTAACTTTGTTCTGGTTGGGAGGAGGATAGCAAGTATTGCCAGTCTTCCTTCCTAATAGACAACTCTACGTTAGGATGAGCTTCCCTCACTTATCCCTTCCCCACCTCTCTTTCTTTTATTTTCTTTTGCACGCAGTCCTACTTCCGTACCTAGTGTAGGTTAGGATGGAGGACCGGCTCAGCTCTCTGTTCTTTGCAGAGTTAACCCCAGACCTCCCTTGGTCTCCCTTCCATGTCTGCCGGTAGAGCCCGGCAGGCTATGGCTTCTTTGGAAGCCTAAATGCTACATTTTCCCCTTCCATAAGTTCACTCTTTCTGGATGGAAGGTCATATGGCAATGCCGCCTTATAACCTTACATCCATACTGTTTCTCTGACTATTGTGTTGCACCCCTAACCCGCTCATGGAGGTTCTCT
>NW_027168636.1:20000-25000 GCF_036898095.1 Palaemon carinicauda
GCCTGATGACTAATGTCAATAGAATATTCAGCTTTTGAAAATAAGAAATCTTAATTGCAAAATATCCATCGCTAAATAGAAGAATAGAAGTTAGTCAGTATTGCAGGACTTGTCATAATTCTTCAATTCTAAATTACTATTCAAGTGCGAGTAATGTTTCTTTTCTAATGTATTCAGATGCTAAAAGAAATTATCTTAACAAGACATTACATAACTACATTTTAGAACGTTATTTCTGGGAGATTATGGGTCATATCATTAGAAAATTGTAGTATAGAGGCTACCAAACATTTGCTCATTCTTTAAAAGAAAACTATAGCATTGTCAATTGACAGATACTTGATAGAATAATATTTCAACAAAAAATTTTCTGTAGTTTCTGATAAGCTGGTGCATATATATATATATATATATATATAAACCTTCTGACATACACATACATTCAACGAACCAAAAAAAAAAAAAAAAACATAATTCTCTAACCAATAATTTGCTCATTGAAAATAAATTCTTGCATATGGTTTATTCTACAAACAAAATATACACAGGCTAAATAAACATAAACAGCAAATGTAACGATTTATTAATTTAATTTTTTTATTCCATACATATAAACATCCAGGCAGCTTATACTTGTACAAAATCTCAAAAGAGCGGAAGGATTCTAGAGAGCCCTTTGCATGTCCTGCGGCGTTAGCAGACCTTAGATGAATCCTGGAGAGTCTCCTCGACATGCATTCTTCGCGAGCCCTTTACATTTTCCTTAGTGGGTTCTTTGAAGAAAGAGAAAAGAAGAACAATAACCGGTTATTCCTACAGTCGGACGTCTTTTGTTTCTTTGGTGTTTTTATTTCTAAGGAAATATATGTATATTTCAGATCTTTCATAAAATTTCGTGTACTGATTTTATGTATTTTTTTATGTATTTTTTTTTTCTTATCTAGTAGTAGTTCAAAAAAATGTTTGTATATTTCCTAATATTCATGGCATTTTAGTCAACAATTATTTTTATTGCACTGGTTTAATTTCATTCCCTTTTATTAGATATTCACAATCATCTGACTAAATCTGTATAGGAGAAAGATGAAAAGGGCGAAGAAGATGTTGACTGCAGGATCAAGAGGAGTCTCATTAACTGTGTAACTTCAGACTGAAATGTGTGTAAAAACACCTTAAGGCTTGATTGCTTACCTTCTCTTATAAATATAAGTATGATACTTACGTAACAGAGCTTACCATTATGTAAATAATTTTGATTACATGTGTATCTATAGAGGATATCTCATTGGTAGTCATTAACAACTAATGAGAAGAATTGTGGTAGTGAAGTGAAAACGCCCCTGAATGGCGATAAGTTGGACGGGGGCCCAAGACCATTACACGCTTGATTGTTTCTTATAGTGTCTGAAAGTTCACCACCGTTTTAACAAGGGAACCTATAGATTTGGTTGCTGATCATATGTATATATCGTCAGTCTCTAAGCCAGTGGTCTGCTACGAAGTTGCTATACTAGGGCATTGTCACTGTACCTTGCTTCCGCCATTAATGAGCGACCTTTAAACCTTTAAGCAAAATGACGCAATAATACTCAATTCGAAGAGGAAATATTGGGGAAAATTAGCCTCTTTGATTTCACTAACTTCTTCGGTAATGATTGTTTTTTAAGGTAAACAGGAAATCTAATTGATCATTGATAAGAACGTCCAATGGAATCATTCACCAATATAAGTTTTTTCATAAATCCAAATATCATATTCCCAATATGCTTACATATATCAAATGACTGGATGATAGTCCCACACCAGGAACTTGAGATAGGTAATCAGATTAATGCAGAAGCTAATGCCATCGTTATCAGATAAATTAAAAAAATTAAACCCGTATCAACTGCAGAAGGCAATGGTGATATCAATAATATCGCGATAGATATACTGTATATTTTAATATTTTTTGACAATTACTAATTACATTGTATATAAATATATAAGAAAATAATCTCCCACTCACGTATAAAAGACTGATCATTATATAAAGGTTTTTTTAATATCGACTATGCCAAACAACATACATTAGAAATATTTGTGTTATATTGACTTTAAATATAATGAGCTTTCAGGAATATAGACATATGATCTTTTTTTTTTTTTTTAGAAAAGTATTGAAATAGTTATCTCTTCTCCTCTAACTTTACTGCCTAATTTAACTTTGAGTTGTTCTTTTATGAAAAGAACGGTCAACAATAATAATTTTAATGACCAAATCAATTCTATTTGTAATAATAATAATAATAATAATAATAATAATAATAATAATAATAATAATAATAATAATAATAATAATAATAATAATAATAATAACTTTAATCATTCGATTATTATTGAAACATCTAATATTCTAATCAATAATAATAATAATAATAATAATAATAATAATAATAATAATAATAATAATAATAATAATAATTTTGATAATTTCATTTCTTGAGATTAAGAGAGGCACAATGAAGAGCTTACTTTAAGTTTGAAGAGAAGCATATAATGGTTGTACAAATAATGTCACTCTATTAGACTTGCATTAAAAAGCAAAAAAAGATCTCTTAGTCATACAGTATGTACCTACACAGAACAGCGGCTCTTTCATAGTTCGAGTGTTTTCCCGTTCTTCTTCCTATTCCTTCCTCTCTTTTTCTTGTTTTTGTCTCCATTGCTGATTACATTCATTTGTTCCTCATACTTCACAAGTCGATGCATTTGTTTCATTTATTACTCCTGTTTCGTAAGTAGATATAACCTTCATGTGGTTGATTCCTGAATTTGGATTCTTCATCCGTCTCTTCCCGTGAAAGCAAGGAACATATGAATTACCCTGCTTCCCTCTGGATGGAATGATGAAGTTTTATTTTTTATCCATTTATATATATATATATATATATATATATATATTTTTGACTGCTTTGCAACTACAACCAGGTTAAGCTCACACCAATTCTTTTTATCTGAGGAATCGGGTTTATTTCTAATAAAAAATATCTGAGCAACTCTGGTATTGACGTGACATGAAACTCAAGTTTATCTGGTCTCTCTCTCTTGGGGCACCAACTACTCTTTGCACCATAATAGCTATTCCTACCTGTTGATGCTGTAGGTCTGGAAAAAGAATAATAATAGTAAAAAAAAAATAACCCTTAGAAGTTATATACTTTATTTGAAGCCAAAAGTTTGGAAAATGGATATAAATAAATGAATACATTTTTAACACCTATAAGCTATATAAGTTATTTGAAGTCACAAAAAGGGAAAAAATAAGAATAACAAAATTACCCTTTTTCCAACACCTGGTAGTTATATAGGTTTTTTAAGGGAAGGAAGGACAGTGTTGATGTAATTCATATCAAAGGATAATGAATTAAGAAACTGAGCTTAATTTAGTAAAATGAGAATAGAGATGAATTAAATCTTAACCCAAAAAAATTCAATCACTATTCTTCCCTGAATAGAATATGTTTACCTTTTCAATTAATTTTCCTCATATCTAGTCTGTGAGATTTATGATACAATAAAAGTTTCTAAAATATCTCTCTCTCTCTCTCTCTCTCTCTCTCTCTCTCTCTCTCTCTCTCTCTCTACTACGTAGTAGAGTTTTATTTATAACTATTTCTCTCTATAATATGAACCTATGTATACTATAATTCAATCATATAGAATCTATATCTAATTTCCCATCTTAATCTAAAATACTTGTATTTTCTAACCTACTAAATACACATGATATCATGCTATCATTAAATCATAGACATTTTGCTTTGTGTGTGTGTGTGTGTGTGTGTTTGTATGTATGCATGCAATGACCATTACATTGGTCCAGTTATTCATATGCCTGAGGAGGCATTATTTGTGTCTCCTTAAAACTCCTTACACAAGAGCCCTTACACAAAACTCGACTAGAAATTTCTTTTCGAAATGCGAATAATAGAATCCCCTATACCACTGGCCCCACCAGAAACTAAACGTCCTACTAAAGGTCCATTTAGATTCCCTCTCTTTTGGAAAGTTTAGTTATCTCCCTTTCCTATTTCTGGTTTTAAGTTCTTTTAATGATGCAAAACTTTATCGAGACATTTGTGGGTTTCATGTGACATTTTATGTCTCATAGGAAGTCCCATATTCAGCAAATTTTTAAAGATAATTATATCTAATGACATAATCTCAATGTCAAAGAGGCAGCTAATTCCAGTCTAAGGTATGCTAATATATTATATAGCGGTACTCCGACGCACCAAAGACAAGATGTGAAATTCCCGTCAGGAATTAAATACCTCAGATAATTGTGCCTGTCTTGAACATTAACGTTCCGTAAGTACTCTCTTAAAACAGAAAACCTGTTCAGCCTTTTAAGCCTGATGTCTTATCACTTGGCGTTCTGAGGAATGAATTAACTATCGGCTTTGAAGAATTGGCATAATTCACTGCACCAGTAATCAAATTCGAAAAAAGAAAAACTAAAATTAGGGTGATTTAGTGGTGAATTTGTAAATACAACTTCCACAATATTAATCATAATATGATGACGTTACTGCATGTACAAAATGTCGAGTTCAATTGAAATTATTATTCCCAATAAGTATTTCTTCTTTTACCTAAACATTTCTTCCTTTTAATTAAGTATTAAATAATAATTGTGAATTTACAGTTATTCATATCTCTCATGAATACAAACAGTATTGAAATGGCCCTAACGATTGAAAATAAAACTAGAATATATTAGGATATATGAAAGAATACAATATTGAGAGAGAGAGAGAGAGAGAGAGAGAGAGAGAGAGAGAGAGAGAGAGAAAGAGAGAGGGTTTTCCTTATAGTCATAAATATCATATCATGCATAATAAGGAAAATATAATGTTATGCAACAAGATTTTATCATCTCATCAATTTCTGTTTCCCATGAAAATGGTGTAATAAACTGCAAACAAAAATATATTTTTAAATCAACACTGGAGCAT
>NW_027168636.1:37500-40000 GCF_036898095.1 Palaemon carinicauda
TGAACTATAAGGAATAAAATTATTAAGAATAGAAACAACATTTAATTAGGTCATTCAATTATACAAAAAAAAAAAAAAAAAAAAAAAAAAAAAAAACATAGGATGAGAAATAAGATAGAATAGTGTGCCTATATGTATCCTTAAGCACGAGAACCTTAATCCAAGACGGTGGAAGACCATGGTACAGAGGCTATAGAACTACCCAAAGCTAGAAAATAATGCTTTGATTTTGAAGTGTCCTTCTCCTAGAAGAGCGACTTACCATCGCTAAAGTCTTTCTTCTACCCTTACCAGAGAAAAGTAGCCACTGAACACTTACAGTACAGTAGTTAAGACTTTGAGCAATGAAGAATCATAGGGTATTCTCAGTGTTGTTAGGTAGATGAGGACAGAAGAAGATGTGGACTATTCGTTTTATGTGTAGCCAAAGAAAAAAAAAGTGCCGTGGCCAGAGAGGAGCGTCAAATGTATCTTTCTCTGGCCAGTCAAAGAACCTAATAACTCTCTAGAGGTAGTATCTCAGCAGGTGGCTGTTGCCCTGTCCTGCTTCCTTCTTACTATTTCTACATTAAAGGGTTGGTTGCTTGATACGCCCTCTCTAATACCTTCTATCAAGGTGTCTTTTAAGGTATAGGAAGAGCACCACCGTTGACGATAAAAACTGAAGTGGTACCTTATTGGAAATATCTCTGCATGGCAATCTACTGGACGACAGTTCAAGCTCCGATCAAGCTATATAGCTTTTAGTATTATCTGCAACCCCACCATCTTTATGAAATCAAGCTGGGGTTTTTGTGGGAGTCATCAGCATCCATTGTTTGGACCTCCCTTGTCCTAGCTTGCTTGAAAGGGAGCTTGTACTCTGATCATATGTATATATAGTCAGTCTTTAAGAGACTTTATTTGTCTCCACTACTCATGAACGACCTTTGAAATTGTTTGTTTGCCATTATATACAATTACTTGTCTTACCACGCACTGTGTAATAACATATAATCCATCCAATTACTTACCTACCCATTTTTATTTCAGATTAATTACTTTGTCCATAAACACTAAATGTTCAGTGTTATAACACAGCCTTTCTCGTAGAGGTGGAAAAGATTTATGTGTGTCCTGGGGAACCCATGGCATATTCCTATGTTGATATAATCTGTAAATTAAGGTTATGTTGTAAATATTGACCGTTTTTTTTTATATGAGAATTATCACATTGCTCATAACTCCAATCTATCAAAACCCAACCCCCGTTAAAAAAAGGCTAAAAAACCAGTAGATTTAGGATGCATCTAAATTAGGGTTATGTAGCTTTACATATTTCATAAACAAGGATTACTTGACCTTGATGAAACATCTTGAGTTTTCTGGAACGCTGTGAAACTAGTAAAAGAAAAAATGGATGTCAAAATAAGTGCGAGAAGGGAGATATAATGGAATGATAATTATGAATGATCTGTACCGGGACACTTAGGGGGAATTTCTCTCTCTCTTGGGGTAGGTCAAATATATGCAGAGAAACAACTACATAATCTTGTTGTATATCTATAACGATTAAAAGACATTTGCTGATATGAAGGTATTATGCATATGGTGAAAAACTATTGCAAGCCTTTGAGATATGTTGAAGTTGAGAGCAGTAGTCTATCACCGAGATTAGCAATGGCTAGTTTAAAGGGTGAAGTTTAATTATATATATTTATACACACATTATATATATATATATATATATATATATAAATATTTATATATATATGTATATATATATATATATATATATACACACACACACACACACACATATATATATATATATATATGAGTAGATGGATTATGGATGATTGAATTTAGGCTTTTACCATCCAATTGCAACTCTTGGAAACTTACAGTTACAATGAAAAAATATTAAAACAAGTTCAACAGCAAAATGGAGAGAGAGAGAGAGAGAGAGAGAGAGAGAGAGAGAGAGAGAGAGAGAGAGAGAATGTTCTTTATCATATCAATACTTAGACGAATTTGTATTTCATTTTCCTATCTGCTTGCAGAAACTATCTGCTCAGAACTGACCTTTTACGTGAATTCAGGAACGAACAAACGCTGGGGATTCCTGTTTGAATGAAATGCTATTTCCGATCATACGAATATTCTAAAATGAAATCTCTCTCTCTCTCTCTCTCTCTCTCTCTCTCTCTCTCTCTCTCTCATCTCAGAAGATGTGGAAGAGTGAAAAATAGGGATATTCAAGAAACACAAGTCGATGGTACACATTTATGAAAAAAGCTTTAAGATTTTATTCCATATTGTTCATATATACTGTGTATAAGGGGTACAATTTTTTAAAGATTTTGAAACGAGATTGAATAAAGATATCGGAAATGGAAATAAAATATGTGATAAAGGTATTTGGACCACCTCAAAGAAATTGGATCTTTTTAAAAAATATTAACTTGAAAAAAAAAATAATTATGTTGCTGAAGTCTGCCAATATAACTTTTGAAGAAGA
>NW_027168636.1:60000-62277 GCF_036898095.1 Palaemon carinicauda
ACTCTACATACGATCTTAATTCGTTACGGAACCTATTTCGTACGTTAAAGCAATCGTTGGTTATAGCAAATATTGTCATAAAAATACACTAATTTGTATAATTTGTTCTACAGACTAAAAACCTATGATAACTCCTTAATATATTACTACACATAATTACACATAACAATAATACAATTGCATTATATAAGAGAGATGTAAAAAGAATAGTTATAAAGAAATAATAAATAAAAAAGCGGTTTCTATTGTCACTTTATCCTAGAGACAGGCCAACGCAGGTATAGTATTTGCTACACAGGAGGAGACGAGCGGTCAGCGAAGAGGTAGAAGTGGTGACTGCGATAACGTATCGTAACTTACTCTAACTTACACTACCTGAACTTTAACCTAACTTAGCTTATTTATTCTATTCTATTAACAACACTGGAGAGAGAGAGAGAGAGAGAGAGAGAGAGAGAGAGAGAGAGAGAGAGAGAGAGAGAGAGGGGGGGGGGATTAAGATGATGTTTATTGTCGAGCATGCAATAAAACAAGCTGGAACGTGAATCCTCAAAATAAGTTTTAAAAAGCTTTTATTAATCTCTCTCTCTCTCTCTCTCTCTCTCTCTCTCTCTCTCTCTCTCTCTCTCTCATTGAAGACCATATAAACTCACCAGATTTGCCTGCCTTCAAATGGGATTCTGACTGAGTTAGAGAGAGAGAGAGAGAGGAGAGAGAGAGAGAGAGAGAGAGAGAGAGATTAACGATAGCTTTTTAAAACTAATACGTATACCGAAACTAAGCTTGTTAGGACCCATGATTACACATAAAAAAGAGTGTCCACCTGGTTTTAAGTTTTCGGAATGCAGTGTGCGACAGTTCAAATAGTTGAGATTGCAGGTTACCAAGATTAATGTCAAAGGGCAGAGATTTAAGCCTTTGAAATAATGACTCAAGAGGTAGAGAAATTATTTTGACATACTTAGAATGCTGGCCAAAAGAGAGAACCTTGTTATTACTAAACCAGATAAAGGAAAAGGGACTGTAATACCGGAGAGAGAGGAATACGTGGGTAAAATGGAGAATATTCTAAACGACGAGTCTAACTTTGTGAAACTTGGGGATCCAGATTTTAATAATATCTTAAAACTGAGGATATAATTAACAGGTTTTTAAAAACACTTAAAAATGAAAATTCTCTAATTGAGACTAATTATTAGAATTTGTTTTGTTCGGGGTCTTCATACGGCATTCTATATGGTTTGCCCAAAATCCACAAGCCTAATATTCCACTGAGGCCTATATTATCTTCTTTAAATACACCAAATCACAAACTAGCTAAATTCATCATTCCCTTACTAGAACCTCTAACAAAAAAATCATTTTCACTGAGTAACTCCTATGCATTTAAGGAAGCCATAACATCTCAGGACTCATATCTTTTTATGACTAGTCTTGATGTTGAGTCATTATTTACGAATGTACCTGTGGAAGAAACAATAGATATTATTTTAAACAAATTATTTCTAGAACCTAATGCCACTTTTAATTCTTTTAATCGGACGTCTTTTAAGAAACTTTTAGAGTTGGCGGTGCTGGACACCGCTTTTGTTTTTAATGGCAAGTTGTATAAACAAGTGGATGGAATGGCTATGGGTTCCCCTCTGGGACCCACTTTTGCTAACATTTTTATGTGCTCCCTGGAGGAGACCATGCTCGAAAATTTCCTTTTGAGATACAATCCACTGTTTTATGTCAGATATGTTGATGACACCTTCACTTTATTCAGAAATGAATTCTGTGCTGACTCCTTCATAGATTTTGCTAATTCACAGCACAGTAATATAAAGTTCACAATAGAAAAGGAGGAAGGAAATAAATTAAATTTTTTAGATGTGTTAGTATCTAGAGAGAGAAGGTTTTAATACCACGGTTTTTAGAAAAAAAGACTTTTACTGGATTAGGTTTGAATTTTTATAGCTCTTGTTTTTACAATTTCAAATTAAACTCTATTTTTACTCTTCTCCACAGAGCATTCCTTCTTACTTCTAGTTGGGAATATTTTCATACTGAAGTACTTTATTTATGTGATTATTTTAAGAAAAACTGTTTCCCGACTAAATTATTTTTTAAGCATCTCAACAAATTATTAAATGATAAATTGGCTCCGACTCCAAAAATAACAACAGTACCTAAGCTCAAATTTTATGCGAGTTTTCCTTTTATGCATAATGATTCCTTTAGACAGAAGTTTACAAAAATCATACAACAACATTTTCCAGCTGTTGTCGTAAACTT
>NW_027168637.1:25000-30000 GCF_036898095.1 Palaemon carinicauda
GTTCAGCTGGTAATGCTAGGGTGCCACAGCCCAACCTCCCACATTTCCACCACAGATGAAGCTTCATACTGCTGAGTCCCCTACTGCTGCTACCTCCGCGGTCATCTAAGGCACCGGAGGAAGCAGCAGGGCCTACCGGAACTGCGTCACAATCGCTCGCCATTCATTCCTATTTCTAGCACGCTCTCTTGCCTCTCTCACATCTATCCTCCTATCACCCAGAGCTTTCTTCACACCATCCATCCAACCAAACCTTGGCCTTCCTCTTGTACTTCTCCCATGAACTCTTGCATTCATCACCTTCTTTAGCAGACAGCCATTCTCCATTCTTTCAACATGGCCAAATCACCTCAACACATTCATATCCACTCTAGCCGCTAACTCATTTCTTACACCCGTTCTCACCCTCACCACCTCGTTCCTGACCCTATCTACTCGAGATAAACCAGCCATACTCCTCAGACACTTCATCTCAAACACATTCAATTTCTGTCTCTCCATCACTTTCATTCCCCACAACTCCGATCCATACATCATAGTTGGTACAATCACTTTCTCATATAGAACTCTCTTTACATTCATGCCCAACCCTCTATTTTTTACTACTCCCTTAACTGCCCCCAACACTTTGCAACCTTCATTCACTCTCTGACGTACATCTGCTTCCACTCCACCATTTGCTGCAACAACAGACCCCAAGTACTTAAACTGATCCACCTCCTCAAGTAACTCTCCATTCAACATGACATTCAACCTTGCACCACCTTCCCTTCTCGTACATCTCATAACCTTACTCTTACCCACATTAACTCTCAACTTCCTTCTCTCACACACCCTTCCAAATTCTGTCACTAATTGGTCAAGCTTCTCTTCTGTGTCTGCTACCAGTACAGTATCATCCGCAAACAACAACTGATTTACCTCCCATTCATGGTCATTCTCGTCTACCAGTTTTAATCCTCGTCCAAGCACTCGAGCATTCACATCTCTCACCACTCCATCAACATATAAGTTAAACAACCACGGCGACATCACACATCCCTGTCTCAGCCCCACTCTCACCGGAAACCAATCGCTCACTTCATTTCCTATTCTAACACATGCTTTACTACCATTGTAGAAACTTTTCACTGCTTGCAACAACCTTCCACCAACTCCATATAACCTCATCACATTCCACATTGCTTCCCCATCAACTCTATCATATGCTTTCTCCAGATCCATAAACGCAACATACACCTCCTTACCTTTTGCTAAATATTTCTCGCATATTTGCCTAACTGTAATAATCTGATTCATACAGCCCCTACCTCTTCTAAAACCCCCTTGTACTTCCCAGATTGCATTCTCTGTTTTATCCTTAATCCTATTAATCAGTACCCTACCATACACTTTTCCAACTACACTCAACAAACTAATACCTCTTGAATTACAACACTCATGCACATCTCCCTTACCCTTATATAGTGGTACAATACATGCACAGACCCAATCTACTGGTACCATTGACAACACAAAACACACATTAAACAATCTCACCAACCATTCAATTACAGTCACACCCCCTTCCTTCAACATCTCAGCTTTCACACCATCCATACCAGATGCTTTTCCTACTCTCGTTTCATCTAGTGCTCTCCTCACTTCCTCTATTGTAATCTCTCTCTCATTCTCATCTCCCATCACTGGCACCTCAACACCTGGAACAGCAATTATCTCTGCCTCCCTATCATCCTCAACATTCAGCAAACTTTCAATATATTCCGCCCACCTTTTCCTTGCCTCCTCTCCTTTTAACAACCTTCCATTTCCATCTTTCACTGTCTCTTCAATTCTTGTGCCAGCCTTTCTTACTCTCTTCACTTCTTTCCAAAACCTCTTCTTATTCTCTTCATATGACTGACCCAGTCCCTGACCCCACCTCAGGTCAGCTGCCCTCTTTGCCTCACGTACCTTGCGCTTTACTTCCATCTTTTTCTCTCTATATTTTCCATACTTCTCTATACTATTACTCTGCAGCCATTCTTCAAAAGGCCTCTTTTTCTCTTCCACTTTTACCTTCACTCCTTCATTCCACCATTCACTGCCCTTCCTCATGCTGCCTCCACCAACCTTCTTGCCACATACATCACTTGCAATCCCAACAAAATTTTCTTTTGCTAACTTCCACTCCTCCTCTAAATTACCAGTTTCTCTTACTCTCACCTCGTCATATGCCATTTTCAACCTTTCCTGATATTTACTTTTTACCCAAGGTTTTATTAGCTCTTCAACCCTCACTAGCTCCCTTTTACATCCACCTACTCTATTCCCCCACTCTTTTGCTACAACCAATTTTCCTTCCACCAAAAAATGATCAGACATACCGTTAGCCATACCCCTAAACACGTGCACGTCTTTCAATCTTCCAAACATTCTTTTAGTTATCAACACATAATCCATTAATGCCCTTTCTACTACTCTTCCATTTGCCACTCTTACCCATGTATACTTATTTCTATCTTTCTTCTTAAAAAAGCTAGCACTTATTACCATCTCTTGTTCAACACACATATCTACCAGTCTCTCACCACTCTCATTTTCACCTGGTACGCCATACTTCCCAATGACACCTTCTACCTCTCCAGCACCCACTCTAGCATTTAAGTCACCCATAACAACTACATAATTCCTTCTACTAAGTCCTTCTACACACCTAGTTAATTCATTCCAAAACTCATTCCGCTCTTCTTCACTTTTCTCACTACCTGGCCCATACGCACTGACAAACGCCCAACATTCCCTACCCAACCTAACCCTTACCCATATTAACCTAGATGATATCTCCTTCCATTCCACTACTTTACCTATCATCCATTCACTCAGCAATAAAGCCACACCCTCTCTCGCTCTTCCCCTTTCAATCCCAGACACTCTACCAGACATTTCACCAAACATCACGTCACCCTTTCCTTTCATCTTTGTCTCACACAAGGCCAATACATCCATCCTTCTACTTCTAAACATACTTCCAATCTCACATCTTTTACTCTCTATCGTACTACATCCACGCACATTCAAACACCCCAAAACTAGAGTGCAGGGAGCAGTCACTCTCCCCCCAGCTCCATCTCTTTGTTGCTGTCTCACAGGATACTTTTACAGGAGAGGGGGTTCCCAGCCCCCTTGTCCCGTCCCTTTTAGTCGCCTCTTACGACACGCAGGGATAACGTTGGCGCTATTCTAATTGTTTTATGACCCCGTGGCCACAGGGGGCTATTATTATAATAATAATAATAATAATAATAATAATAATAATAATAATAATAATAATAATAATAATAATAATAATAATAATAATAATAATAATAATAATATAAGTTTTAATAACAATAATAATAATAATAATAATAATAATAATAATAATAATAATAATAATAATAATAATAATAATAATAATCCATCCATATACCAAAGGCACTTCCCCCAATTTTGGGGGGTAGCCGACATCAACAAGAACAAAATAAAAAAAGGGGACCTCTACTCTCTATGTTCCTCCAGCCTAACCAGGCACTCAGCCGAGTTCAGCTGGTAATGCTAGGGTGCCACAGCCCAACCTCCCACATTTCCACCACAGATGAAGCTTCATACTGCTGAGTCCCCTACTGCTGCTACCTCCGCGGTCATCTAAGGCACCGGAGGAAGCAGCAGGGCCTACCGGAACTGCGTCACAATCGCTCGCCATTCATTCCTATTTCTAGCACGCTCTCTTGCCTCTCTCACATCTATCCTCCTATCACCCAGAGCTTTCTTCACACCATCCATCCAACCAAACCTTGGCCTTCCTCTTGTACTTCTCCCATGAACTCTTGCATTCATCACCTTCTTTAGCAGACAGCCATTCTCCATTCTTTCAACATGGCCAAATCACCTCAACACATTCATATCCACTCTAGCCGCTAACTCATTTCTTACACCCGTTCTCACCCTCACCACCTCGTTCCTGACCCTATCTACTCGAGATAAACCAGCCATACTCCTCAGACACTTCATCTCAAACACATTCAATTTCTGTCTCTCCATCACTTTCATTCCCCACAACTCCGATCCATACATCATAGTTGGTACAATCACTTTCTCATATAGAACTCTCTTTACATTCATGCCCAACCCTCTATTTTTTACTACTCCCTTAACTGCCCCCAACACTTTGCAACCTTCATACACTCTCTGACGTACATCTGCTTCCACTCCACCATTTGCTGCAACAACAGACCCCAAGTACTTAAACTGATCCACCTCCTCAAGTAACTCTCCATTCAACATGACATTCAACCTTGCACCACCTTCCCTTCTCGTACATCTCATAACCTTACTCTTACCCACATTAACTCTCAACTTCCTTCTCTCACACACCCTTCCAAATTCTGTCACTAATTGGTCAAGCTTCTCTTCTGTGTCTGCTACCAGTACAGTATCATCCGCAAACAACAACTGATTTACCTCCCATTCATGGTCATTCTCGTCTACCAGTTTTAATCCTCGTCCAAGCACTCGAGCATTCACATCTCTCACCACTCCATCAACATATAAGTTAAACAACCACGGCGACATCACACATCCCTGTCTCAGCCCCACTCTCACCGGAAACCAATCGCTCACTTCATTTCCTATTCTAACACATGCTTTACTACCATTGTAGAAACTTTTCACTGCTTGCAACAACCTTCCACCAACTCCATATAACCTCATCACATTCCACATTGCTTCCCGCATCAACTCTATCATATGCTTTCTCCAGATCCATAAACGCAACATACACCTCCTTACCTTTTGCTAAATATTTCTCGCATATTTGCCTAACTGTAAAAATCTGATTCATACAGCCCCTACCTCTTCTAAAACCCCCTTGTACTTCCCAGATTGCATTCTCTGTTTTATCCTTAATCCTATTAATCAGTACCCTACCATACACTTTTCCAACTACACTCAACAAACTAATACCTCTTGAATTACAACAC